>NW_027315835.1:7603361-7638361 GCF_026437365.1 Eucyclogobius newberryi | reverse complement strand
TGAAATTTTTTTAGCAACATTTAAAATATATAAAACTTACTGCATTTTAGTTCAATGAGTGGTTCGACCTGTAGAAGGCACTTTAAAGGTTGACTGTGTTGGCGTGCTCGTTTATGAAAGAAGGGACAAGAATCAGAGAGTTAAAATCAATCAGATGTTTAATCCCTGCCATTTACAAGACTAATACAGATAAACGGAGCGCTTACCTAAAATGTCCCCATCAAATGTGAGGCGTCTTACACGGACGCGCCGAAATCCCTGCTCCGCGTTATATTTACAACATTCAGATATCAGGCGGAATATGACGGTTGACGCCTCCTTCCAGTTTTCTTCCATGAGCTCACGTCTGTGGCCTTGAAGTCTGCAGCTGCTGAAGGTGTCCGTCCTTATCAGAGAACGTCTCAAAAGGAGCAGTGAGTGTCTCAAATGGGACAATAGACTATGTGTTGTGCGTATCAAGAGTAAACCCAAGTGTAACACAGTCTAAAATTAATATAGTTGATTATACAATATAGTAATGGTTAACATTTAGATTCCCCTTCAACTGCCTCACATTTCTGCTCCAGAGTCATGCATGTTTCCATGGAGATGTTAACGTGCGTCGACAAGCCGGTCACACCCCCCTAGCTTGAGTTACCAGTTATATCTGTGGAGAGGCAAGCACACTGACTGTTAGGATGCCTGTTTTTACGAGGTATTTTTGAGTCATAAAAACACCCAAAATGAAATAAATCCTTAACAAACTTATTTATAGCCACATTGTGCATCTCCATGGAGATGTCAAGCAGGTGACAGACCCACAATCTGAAAAGTTGCACCTTTAAGCAAGGATGGGAATTTAATTTAAGTGAAGTAAAATCCTGTCATGTGTGTTTAGTTTTTTAATCGTGTAATGGATCGGACAGACGAGAGTGTGATTTTAGTTTAGTCTTTATTTGAAGGGACAATTTACAGAGACTCGTATAAAAACAGAGATGTTCCGCACCAGATTATACCTAGTTTCCATCTTCAGTCCCTGTTTGAATGTTTGTATGTGAATATTTACAGGTTTCAGCTTCCCCTTTATAGGTTTCATTTTGAGAACTTTTTACCATTCAAAAGAGAAATAACATTTTAGTTTTGAACTGGTTATTGTTGTGACACTTTGGGCACTTTTCATCTCTCTTTTTAATTAAGATTTTTTTTTTTTTTTAATGTTTCAACTTTAAAGAACATAGAACATCAAATATATAAAAACATGAAAAAACAAACGAAACAAGACCAGAGAGAGATAAACAGACATAAATCAAAAGACATCCCACAAATCAATAAAAACTACAACACAACTGAATCCAAATGAATGTCCTTTTACCACAGAAAGAAAAAAACAAGAGCAGAGAGAAAACAGACTTAAACATCAAAAACAGGCATAAAATAATGCAAAAGTAGAGAAAACCATGGCACACGAAACCCAAAGAAATCGTCCCATTTGGTCCAAAGTTTGGTCAAATTTGTCCATTTTCAAATTGAGTCAGAATGTGATTTTTTCTATTTGTCGAATGTCAGTCCAGACCTTGTGTTTTGTGTCATCCATTACTTTGTGAGTGCCTTTTTCACTGCTGCTCTAGAGAAAGCTTCTGGTTGTATCCATGGCAGGTGTTCTAAAGCCCAAATACATCGTCCTGAAATCCATTGAGATGATGTGTCATAAATTGTCTGTAAAGCTTTTGTTGATCTCAGTCCAAAACTTTCAAACAGAACAATACCAAAACACATGATAGTGATTTGCCTCCTGCCGCCACGCCCTCTCCAACAGTCTGCACCTCCCTGTGAGTAATGGGCATGGACACTTTTTATGTTCACTTATGATGAAGTCACTAATGATGAAGTAAGTAAGTGGAAGAAAATGGTTCTCTTATGGTTTTTGGTGAACTTTGGACAAAATCTGTTCATCTGCGTACAACGTAAATACATAAAAGTACATTAAGTTTGAGTAAATGGAGCAGTGTTGGTGTTTGGTCCAGGAGTGGCGGGGGCGAAGGTCTGCAGACAGCCCTGTGACGACCTGCTCGGGCTCTTCACCGAGATCCACGGACTGAGGCTGGTCACCAACGGCCTGCTGGACGACCTGGACCGAGTGGTGAGTTCAGACCAGGAAAGAGAGAAGAAAAAAACACATATAAGTCGCACTGGAGTATAAGTCGCATTTTTGTGGGAAATTTATTTGATAAAATCCAAGACCAAGAACAAACATTTCATCTTAAAATGCAGTTTAAAATAATAACAGATGAGAGAACATGGTGAATAAGTGTACGTATGCTAACGCTAACACCTTCAGCTACATGAGGCACAGACAGAACTGTGGTAAGTGTCTGGTATGTTAACGTAACATATGAACAGTTATTCAGATAACTATAACATAAAGAACATGCTAACAAGTTTAGCAAAGCATCAGTTTTACCCCAAATCACTAAATCCACTGAATTCTTCTTCCTCTGCGTCACTTCTAAACAACTCCACAAACTCCAGAGGAAGAGGAAGTGCAGATTCTTCTTCTGCGTCGCTCAGAGCCTAGAGCGCCCTCTTGCGGTTGCCAGTGTGAAAATAACAAATAATATTGCATATAAGTCGCTCTGGAGTATAAGTCGTACCCTGGACACAACAATGAAAAAGGTGTGATTTATAGTCTGGAAAATACGGTATGTGTAATCCAAGCTGTGTATAAGACGATACTGTACATTTTGGCAGTTACGACATGTGTTTGGACAGAGCACTTTGTAATTTGTATTTCCCTCCTCTTTTTCGTACGTCAGGCCAAGGAGAATGAAGAGATGCGCCTGAGTCTGGCCGAGCTGAACAACACCGTCACGACAACCAAGGCTGAACTGAACACGTCCAACAGAACCGGCACCGCAAACGGGCGCGGTGTCAGCAACGTGGTGTCGGGCGACGTGGCCGGGCGCCTGGACTGGGAGCATGTCTGTCTGATGGACGGGAGGGTCTACGTTCAGGGGGAGGAGTGGGACCCGGACCCCTGCACCTACTGCGGCTGCACGGTAACGCCGGCCTTTTATGTGTCGCTAAGTCGACGTTTAAAGGGGTGTTTTTTTGCGCTGTTTTTTGTACGACTGCTTTATCCACGTTTTTTATTGCGCAAAAATCTTTAAAAACGTGCATTCTTATCCGTAGATCTGAACTGTAACTTAGTCTGGTGCCGTCATCCGGAGATAGATTTAATGCCATACTGGTGGATCTTAGAAATAGAGTTTATGCACTGATATCATTTTGATTTGAAAAAGCAAAAAAGAGTGGAACTATTGGCACCGCAACTTTTTCTTTTTTGCCTTTTTAATCCATGGAGTTATTGTTTCAGTCAAACTACACTAAATGTGTATGGTAAAATGAAAACTGAAAGTTGTCTCTCCGTCGTCGCTCAAACAGTGCATAGCTAGCATGTTTTCTAACAGTTGGGGGAGATAAAGGACACTTCATCTCAGTCATTTCCTCAAAACACTGACTCAGAAACACTTTATTTACGCACAGAAAGGTAATCAACTCAACTGATAATCATCCCAAATGGTCTGTATCGGTAATGATTGTGAGCATATTTATTGTGTTCCAGTTTTGTTTTTCTTTTTAGATGTAATATAAGCACAGTTTGAGACTTTTATATGTGTTATTAGACTGAAGCAGCTTTTTTCACATTTTACCTCTGAGTAAAGCTCTGAAAATGCATCAAAAATATCCTGACTCACCATTGAAACAACAACTCAAGTTTGTACATATTTGTGGAACCAAATTTAATTAAAAGTTTCCCTTTTTTTCCCTCTATATTGAGTGGTATAAAGCGTTTGAAGGGGTTTGGCCATCTTTATCTTTGCCTTTATTGGTCAGTAAATATTGTGAGAGAAAGGAAATTGTCTCTCTGGAATCTTGGCTGAAATCTGAAAAAAAATCATGAATTTATTTATTCCATTTAAGTAATGTTTCCTGCCGTTTTTCCTGCCACCCCAGGGAGCTGAAAATGGCCTGTTTGATGGAATAAAATATTTCCAACTTAAATAAAAAATGCAGATTTGTTTTAGACAGTTACTATTTGTAGAGTAAATTTTGTGAGATTTATTGAGAGTTTTAAATTGGTTAAAATGCAATTCTTCAATTCAAATTAAGTGTTTGTATTAGTCTATGAACATTTGATAACCAAACTAAATTATGTCATTTTAGACCTTGAAAATTATGAAAAGTATGTTCAGTTCTCTGTTTGAAAAGGCTCTGCGTCAAAACAACATTCCTCTATTTAATCCATTTAATATTTAGAAATTGAAATTATATTGCTCCGTCTTGCTTTAGTTTACCATGTGATCTTTATTAATTTGATCAAAACAAACCTAAAAACTGAACGTACCTTTGTATAATATGTCATTGCCATTTGCTGCAGAAGTGATTACATTGTACTCATAATTGTAATGATTGTTTTCCAATTACTGCTGTTTTCCTTTGCCATCGCCTCGTTGATATTTGTCAGGAAACTCATTACAAACCTCAGGAAGGAAAAGGGCATTTAGCAGAACATCTGGAGCGGCGTGACGAGCGCTGAATGAGCAGATATTAATCACGGCGCTAACGAGGGACTTTGAAAGGTGCTGTTTTTGTGACAGGATGGAAAGGTGGTGTGCCAGCAGGAGGCGTGTCCCCCGGTGTCCTGCATCGCGCCCACTTTCACAGACGACCAATGCTGCCCCGTGTGTCTCGGCAAGTCTCACTGAACTATATCTGTTTCTGTTTGTTTACAAGTTATTTATTTTATTTATTTTATTTATTTTATTTATTTTATTTATTTTATTTATTTTATTTATTTTATTTATTTGTTTTGTTTATTTTATTTATTTGTTTTGTTTATTTATTTTTTATTGATTTTATTTTATTTATTTTATTTATTTTATTTATTTTATTTATTTTATTTATTTTATTTATTTTATTTATTTTATTTATTTTATTTATTTTATTTATTTTATTTATTTTATTTCAAATAGGTCCCCTGTCTTCTACTACTACTACTACTACTACTACTACTACTACTACTACTACTACTACTACTACTACTACTACTACTACTACTACTACTACTACTACTACCTCTACTACTACTGCACCTGATAGTACCACTTTTGTCGAAGATGAATAAGAAAGATGTGCTGTGTTCATTTCCTGTTCTTGTCTCCATGGAGATGCCCTTGTTTTGCCTGGAAGGTTCCACGGTATTAAAACTATATCGCAATCATTCATTTTCCGGTGTTACCTGACCAAATATCTTGAAAAACATGCACGCTTAATGCAAATGAGCTTGACTCTCCGCAGATCTGACTTGTAACTTATCTCCATAGAAATAGAAACGTTTAATGCAATACAGTGTAGAGCTGCAGCGCTTAATCGACTAAAAGACAATTTTATAACTAAGACAGTGTCATTATTACATCAAAATAAAAATAAAAATGTGAAATATTATCTATTTAATCAGTTAAAATTGTGTTTAATTCTCAATGTACAATAAGATCTCAGCAGAGAGGTGGAAAAGTTACGTACTACATCTTTAAATTCATTAATCTCCTGTATTTCTCCGTAAAAAAGGGACATATTTTAACTTCCTGGTCCCTGAAGTAGGGTCCGGGGCCCTCTGGTGGGCTGAAACGGTACTACAGGGGATAATTGTGACTTCAACCCCAAAAATCGATTTAATTTATTGTTTTTTTTGTTTGAATTGAAACCGTTATGGGAAAGAAATAAATGAATCTTCTGACCCAAGTTTGATTTGATTGCGCATGAGAACGTCCCAGTCCCTCTTGCCCCGCCTCAGCATCAGGCGTTTTGCAGAAGTCAGTCGCTGCATTGCCTCTCGTTGCATCACCCACCTGGCACTATTACAGGGCCCGACGTCCCCTAGATGATTCCAGACGGTTCCTCGCGTCTGGTAATGTTCAAACACGCTTCCGCACAGACGCTGGAGACGGCTGGACGGCCTGGTCCGAGTGGACTCGCTGCTCGGTGACCTGCGGCCGCGGGGGTCACCAGAGGGGGCGCTCTTGTAACGGGCTCAGCGCCGCCTGCACCGGGCCCTCGGTGCAAACGCGCAGCTGCATGACAGTCAAGTGTGACAGAAAAGGTAAGACGCCACGGCAAATACTGCTACAACTTCTACTACTATCATTTCTACTATTACTACTATCATCATTTCTACTACTACTACTATCATCATTTCTACTACTACTACTACTACTATCATCATTTCTACTATTACTACTATCATCATTTCTACTACTACTACTATCATCATTTCTACTACTACTACTACTACTATCATCATTTCTACTATTACTACTATCATCATTTCTACTACTACTACTATCATCATTTCTACTACTACTACTACTACTACTATCATTTCTACTACTACTACTATCATCATTTCTACTACTACTACTACTACTATCATCATTTCTACTATTACTACTATCATCATTTCTACTACTACTACTATCATCATTTCTACTACTACTACTACTACTATCATCATTTCTACTATTACTACTATCATCATTTCTACTACTACTACTATCATCATTTCTACTACTACTACTACTACTATCATCATTTCTACTATTACTACTATCATCATTTCTACTACTACTATCATCATCATTTCTACTACTACTACTACTACTACTATCATTTCTACTACTACTACTATCATAATTTCTACTACTACCACTACTACTATCATCATTTCTACTACTACTACTACTATCATCATTTCTACTACTACTACTACTACTACTACTACTATCATTTCTACCACTACTACTATCATCATTTCTACTACTACTACTACTATCATCATTTCTACTACTACTACTACTACTACTACTACTATCATCATTTCTACTACTACTACTACTACTACTATCATTTCTACTACTACTACTATCATTTCTACTACTATTACTATTACTATCATCATTTCAACTACTACTACTACTATCATTTCTACTACTACTACTATCATCATTTCTACTACTACTACTACTACTACTACTATCATTTCTACTACTACTACTACTATCATTTCAACTACTACTACTATCATCATTTCTACTACTACTACTACTACTACTACTATCATCATTTCTACTACTACTACTACTATCATCATTTCTACTACTACTACTACTACTACTACTATCATTTCTACTACTACTACTACTATCATCATTTCTACTACTACTACTACTACTACTACTACTACTATCATTTCTACTACTACTACTATCATCATTTCTACTACTACTACTACTACTACTATCATTTCTACTACTACTACTACTATCATTTCTACTACTATTACTATCATCATTTCAACTACTACTACTACTATCATCATTTCTACTACTACTACTACTACTACTACTATCATTTCTACTACTACTATCATTTCAACTACTACTACTATCATCATTTCTACTACTACTACTACTACTACTACTACTATCATCATTTCTACTACTACTACTACTACTACTATCATTTCTACTACTATTACTATCATCATTTCTACTACTACTACTACTACTACTATCATTTCTACTACTATTACTATCATCATTTCTACAACTTCTACTACTATCATTTCAACTACTACTACTATCATCATCAGTTCTACAACTTCTACTATCATCATTTCTACTACTATCATCATTTCTACTACTACTACTACTACTACTACTACTACTACTGCTACTGCTACTGCCACGACCTTATTATAACAACCATACTTCAACTACACATCATACTTAAGTAAAAGTACAGAAACGGGAGCAAAAGTAAAAAAAAGTATGTACTTAAGGAGCAAAAAGTATTTCACACAAACACTATTAAAGCCTTAAATGTAGTGGTTTTCTAGTTGATTTCAAGTTTATTTTTGTTTGTTCAAAGCTTGTACTTGAACTCTAAAACTGTTGGCATATTATCTCCATGAACGTGCTCAAAATAAACACTCAAACCACCAAAAGTACTGACTACTTTTCACTCCAGTTCCAAATTGTAGTAAAGTTGAAAGTACAGATCTACTCTCAAATGTAGTGAAGTAAATATAAAACGTATCCACTGCAAAAAAAAAAAAGCTATACTACTACTACTGCTACTACTATTATTACTACTACTACCACTACTACTGCTACTACTGCACATTATAGGCTGTGATAACAACTTTATTGCGAGAAAACTGCAACAAAATAAAAAAGACAGCGACAAAACCGAATCTAAAACGAGACAAATTAGTTGAATAATTAATAACATTTTTAAACACATTTTCCTTTTAATTACAGTAAATTTCTGTTTGTTTTATTGAGATTAATTCATGATGATATCGATTATTGCATTAGCCAATATTGCAATATCAAGCCCTTAATCACTACAACTACTACTGCATTACTCTTGTTTGTGTGCCCTGTGTTGTGCAGTATAGGGCAGTACTTCTTACTCGGATTGTACATACTACTACATCCTGCTCTGTGCTGTATGTTGACGTGTGGGTGTAGTATGTCCTCTCACATGCCTCCGAACGTCTCCATCGAGTTCACGCCAATAAAACGTCAAAACAAATGCCATATTCTTTGGGAGAGCGTAAACATGTGACTGGCAAAGGCGCTGAGAGAGATAGAGATCAGAATGTGAACGTCTGAGTGAAGGAACACGGAGGATTTTCCATTCCACATCTGCTCGTTGTTGTTCCGTGTGGAGTTGAGCGTGACGAGCTGGGCTACTTTGATCACCGTCACTACGACTACGACTGCTGCTCCAACTACTGCTACTGCGATACTGCTGTGTATACTGCGAGAAGTACTGCGGCTACTAAAACTACTGCTACTTTTCTCACACTGGCTACTAACGCTACTACCACGACTGCGACTACAACAACAGCAACAACAACAACTACTACTACTATTACTACTGCAATACTACCATGTATACTCCGAGAAGTACTGCGGCTACTAAAACTACTACTGCTTTTCTAACAATAGTCAGGACCACTACTACCACAACCTTTCCTACAACAACAACAAAAAAACAACTACTACTACTACTACTAATACTACTTCTACTAACCCTAACTACTACTTTTCCTACAACTACTGCTACTATTATTACTACTACTACTATAACAACAACTACAACTACTCCTTTCCTACAACAACACCAATTGCAACTACTACGACTTCCACTTTTCCTACAACAGCCACTAACAATACTAATTTTTTTACAACAAAACAATTATTATTACTACTACTATTATAACAACAACAACAACAACAACAACAACAACTACTACTACTACTACAACTACTACTTGTATTACTACTACTACTATGATAACAACTACTGTACTACTACTTTTCCTACAACTACTACTATAACAATAACAACTACTCCTTTCCTACAATAACTACTACAACATCCACTTTTCCTAGAACAGCAACTAATACTACTACTTTTCTTACAACAACTACAATTATTATGTCTACTACTTTAATAATAACAACTACTACTACTACTACTATTACTAATACTGCTTTTCCTACATCTACAGCTACTACTACAACTTCTACTTTTCCTACAACTACAACAACTACTACAAGATCTACTTTTCCTACAACAGCAACTAATACCACTACTACTACTACTACTACTACTACTTTTCCTACAACTACTACTACAACATCCACTTTTCCTACAACAGCAACTAATACTACTACTACTACTACTACTACTACTACTACTACTACTACTACTACTTTTCCTACAACTACTACTACAACATCCACTTTTCCTACAACAGCAACTAATACTACTACTTTTCTTACAACTACAATTATTGTGTTTACTACTATAATAATAACTACTGCTACTACTACTATCTACTACTGCTGCTTTTCCTACAACTACTTCTACGACTTCTACTTTTCCTACAACTACAACAACTACTACGACTACTACTTTTCCTACAACTACTTCTACAACTTCTACTTTTCCTACAACTACTTCTACGACTTCTACTTTTCCTACAACTACAACAACTACTACGACTACTACTTTTCCTACAACTACAACTACTTCTACAACTTCTACTTTTCCTACAACTACTTCTACGACTTCTACTTTTCCTACAACTACAACAACTACTACGACTACTACTTTTCCTACAACTACAACTACTTCTACAACTTCTACTTTTCCTACAACTACTTCTACAACTTCTACTTTTCCTACAACTACTACTACGACTTCCACTTTCCCTACTTCCTCACTGCTAGCCTCTTTCGACCCCTCTTGCTTCCTCGCCCTGCAGTGCGCTCCGATGGCAGTTGGGGGCACTGGTCTCCCTGGTCGGCCTGCTCGGTCAGCTGCGGGGCGGGGCACGTGACTCGGGTGCGTCTCTGTGACAGCCCCCCGCCTCAGAAGGGGGGCAGAGGCTGCAGCGGGACGGAGCGGGAGAACCAGGCCTGCGCCAAACCGCTGTGTCCAAGTGAGTCACTGTCTTTATGTCCGAACTATCGTCATGGTTACTGTTCAAAGGGACGATGTGCGCTGCATAGGGTCAGGCCTGTCTCTTATAGTGTTTAAACAACCCTTACAGGACAATAGTTTCACACAAAATTCTCACTGTACGTACAAGAACATTTTATATACCGTGTTTTCCGGACAATAAGTCGCACCTTTTTTCATAGTTTTGGCCGGGGTGCGAATTATACTTATATTTATATACTTATACTTATATTCCGGAGCGACTTATATGTGATATTATTTGTTATTTTCACACTTGCAACCGCATTTTATACTCCAGTTCGACTTATGTATGTTTTTTTTCTTCTCTATTATGCATTTTTTGGCTGGTGCGACTTATACTCCGGTGCGACTTATAGTCCGGAAAATACGTTAATAATATAGGACAAAAAGCAAAAGTGTATATTTTTTTTGTGTATTTAGTTAATCACTTCACCCGTTTTTGCATTTATTTACTTTTTACGTAGAGAAAATGACACTTCAACTTGCACCTGAAATTGCGGCCATTTTGGAGCTAGTCGCTAATGTCAACAAATATAAAGGAAATATGCTTAGTAAATTACTTAAACATCAGAACAGTTCCACTCTTTATTATCAGCTGTGGTGCTAAACCTTTGTATGATGTACTTTTCTACATAATACAAAAGTAGAGTTAAATCTTCAAATGCTAATGTGGGTTTTGCATGAAAAGCTAATCAATTATTAGCATGTGTGATTAGCATACGGGTCAAACACAACGGACTCAAGAAAATCTTCCAACACCTGAAATGTGACTTGTTCGTGCCTGGAGCTCTCCGTGCACATGCTAATAGTGCTGCACTCAATGTTAATTATGTTTTTGGTGATTTTGAGCTTTTAGCGCTGATTACTGTCTCCGCCCGATAAAAGTCTGTGCTAAGCAACGGAAAAGCTTGCGGTTTGATGGATCCAGTGTGGAGTCGATATCTGCGGCGACTGCTCGTTTGTTGTCATAAACCAGGGCTATTCAACCTCAGGCCCGGGGGCCAAATCGGGCCCTCCAAGCAATTTAATCCGGACCACAACCCATCGAAAAAAACTTGTTTTCTGGTTTATTTCTGGTTTAGCCCTAGTTTAGACCTGGGTTGGTCTTAATCCTAGCGCAATTCTGATTTAAACCAGTCTTGAGTCTAGGTTAGTCCTGGTACAGACCTGGCTGGTACTAGTCTAGTCCTAGTTTAATTCAAGTTCAGTCCTGAATAGGCAATTTTGCAAAGTAATATTGTTAAACGGTGTCGGTGTAATCCCTCATTCCTCCAGGAGTGTTCCATTGTACAAAATATTATTATTATTGTAATCATCTGGACACTCTTTTAGTTTTTCTAACTCAGTGTCCAGATGAATACAACTGAATTGTTTTCTTGTAAAGCAATTTACATGTTATTTCTCACAAAAATCTAATCTATCAGTAGTTGTTTTAATGCATTAACTCAATTTATTGAAACAGTGTTGGGGATATAAAATGTTGTTAGAATGGTGGCCTTGGTCTTGGCCCTCAGGAACATGAAGTTGAATAGCCCTGTCACAATTTGCTTCAGAACCCCCCCCCCCCCCCCCCCCCCCCCCCGCCTAAGTAAACCAGGGCACAAAACACTCAAACCTAAGTGCCGGCTGTTCACGTAAATCACAGTGTTTTCGTGCTGAAACGCCCTTTCACCCTCACATTTGCAAACACCGGCCTCTCGCTGTGCAAATGGCAGTTGCGGGCGGCTGGAGCGGTTGGTCCGAGTGGTCCCCGTGCTCTCGCTCGTGCGGTGGGGGACTGTCCAGCCGAGACAGGGCGTGTTCTGACCCCGCCCCGGAACACGGAGGGAAGCTGTGCGCGGGCGACGCCGTGGACTATGAGGCCTGCAACGCGCCGCCATGTCCTGTGGGTAAGAGATGGCAAACTGTACGCGAGTTTCAGACCGAGTTTAGATGCCATTTTGAGGGTTTTTTAACATTCAAAAGATATATTTTTTAGGGCTGCAACAATTATTCAACTAATTTTGGACTATATAAACAAAATTGTAGTTGTATTTTCATAATTTTGATAATTATCTGGACTATACACACTGAAACACATACATAATTACCTTTTTATAACATAGACAGCTGCATTATTAAACCAAAGTGTTGAAAAGTAAAAATTATCCTCTATTTAGGAGCCTTAATTCAGCATATTTAAACTTTCATTTGGTTTAAAATATATTCAAAACATCTCAATATACAATAGAAATAATTATATGACTAGTCGACTGATTGCAAAAATAATTTCTAAATAGATAATAATAATGGTTAGAAGCAGCCCATTTCTTTTTTTTTAAATTATAATTCAAAGTAGGCTCAAGCTTGGTGCAGCAACAGTTGATTTGTCCTAAAAAAAATAATTAAAAGGTAATAAAGGGCGGTGTTCAATCTGTAATCACTGTGTCTAGAAAGGAAATGCATTATTATGAGTATAAACTTTCATTCACATAAATCACATAATCGTAACATAATTTTTGTTACACGTTTGTTTTCAGATGTTTGTCAGAGATCTAAGCCCTGTTTTCCTGGAGTGAGCTGCACCTCTCACTCAGACGGGTCCTGGGAGTGTGGTCCCTGTCCTCCAGGTCTGAGAGGAAATGGAACTCACTGTGAGGATGAAAACGAGGTAATGTAACTTACTAATGTTAATATGATGCTATCGACCTTTAAAGAGTGAGAATACTAAAGACCCCTGATGTGTTCAGTCCACTTTTTTTTAACTTTAACCATGTTGTACTGAAGATGTGACTGTGGATGTTTTAGAAAGAGGTAAACTACAGTACAGGCTATTCAACTTAAGGCCTGCGGGCCAGATCAGGCCCTCCCAACATTCTGATGTGGCCCAGAATTGTGTCAAAAGTGGGATCATGTTGTGCTGTGTCAGGCACTTTGAAAATTCTGTCCCTCAAGAAAATGTAGTCTTTAGTTTAGTTTGTTTTTTAACCCTGGGGTAGAGATTTAGATTGACTGACACCTAATAAACATTTTCAGTTAAAATCCTGAAACTATATGCGATATGATGGCTGGTGTTTGGTTACGGTTTATAGATCATTTAGTTTTTGCATTGCTGTACACGTTGAAACAGCCTTTCACACATGATGTTAAGTTATTATTTACATGTACGACGTGTGTGTGCTCAGTGTGAAGTGGGCAGAGTGTGTGTGACCGAGTGCGTTAACACGGATCCCGGGTTCTACTGTCTGCCCTGCCCGCCGCGGTACAGAGGCACTCAGCCTTTTGGACTGGGACTACAGGAGGCGCAGACCAACAAACAGGTGAACGTTCACATGGGTAATGGTGGTTTAGCTTTTTGTTTAGGTCTTTCATTAGTCTGTAGATTATTCTTACATTACCAGTATTGCTTTTATATACTGCATTTAGAGACACTTTGTAATGGAAGTGTGGGCCACTTTCACAAAAGCACGGTGGGTTAGATGTCCTCCTGACCAAGGACACAACAACAATATCTAGTGCCTGTCGCAGGGCTCAGACCACTATTAGTTAAATTAGTTAGATTATTGGGCAAATGTCTCCACTAGGCTTCCTGAAAGGGTGGGACGCTCTGCCGAAATATAAAACTAACATAATCAGAGGCAATGTACTGTGTGTTTGGAGCCATGCACAAATGGAATCCTTTACCACACAACATAAGGGACAAAAAAAGCCCTTATAGCTTCAAAAAGCATCGCACTATTATGAACAAACGTATGAATCAATTTGAACATGACACGTGTGAAATTGCATTGTTTTGCGCCTACTTTATGTGAACGTAACACTCGACTGTTATCACATTTCCTGAAACTGTATTCTACCTCAAAGCACGACGCAAATTTGTCTGTATTTGTGTGAAAAGGAAACAGCTTTTATTTTAACACCTTCAGCTACATGACGTATGCTAACGCTAACACCTTCAGCTACATGAGGCACAGACAGAACTGCTAACAAGTTTACCAAAGCATCAGTTTTACCCCAAATCACTAAATCCATTGAATTCTTCTTCCTCTGTGTCACTTCTAAACAACTCCACAAACTCCAGAGGAAGAGGAAGTGCAGATTCTTCTTCTGTGTCACTTAGAGCCTAAAGCGCCCTCTTCTGGTCGTCAGTGTGAAAATAATCAACATGTGAAATGCGGTTGCCAGTGTGAAAATAACGAATAATATCACATATAAGTCGTGCTGGAGTATAAGTCGCACCCCGGCCAAAACTATGAAAAAAGGTGCGACTTATAGATTGGAATAAAACGGTAATAGAAGAACTCCAGAACATGTTTGTAGAGGTTTGAACGACTGAGTTAGCAGCTTTTATACACTAGAAAATCAAAAATAGTTGCAATGAAACATGTCCCTCGCAGCGAACTGTTTTGTTCCGTGTTTCGAAACTGTCACTTTTTCTTGCAGGTTTGCGAGCCTCATAATCCCTGCAAAGACGGCACTCACAGCTGTCACCGATTGGCAGAGTGTTTTTACCTGGGGCTGGCCTCGGAGCTGCTGTTCAAATGTGTGTGCGCCGTGGGCTTCGCTGGAGACGGTTTCCTCTGCGGGGAAGACTCGGATCTGGACGGGTGGCCCAATCAACAGCTCGCCTGCAAACGAAACGCAACATATCACTGCGAAACGGTATCTGCAGTGTTTATGAGTTCAATGTATTTGTATATGCACAATGTAACGCTGATTTTAAATCTCTTTATCCTGACATTTTGTACTGGTTCTCAAATATTTCTTGTTTTGTGCAGATTCCTGTTGTTGCTTGATTTTGTGTCAATTTGTCCACACTTTTTTAGGGTTTTTGCTTAGAACTTACTTACTATTTTATATCTGATTTAAGTATAATTTAGACCTGGATCTGGTAGAACTCAAAAGGCAAAATATGTTTTTAAGTGTAAATTAAATACTATAAATAGGAATAAAATAAGTGTATAAGCCAATATTTGTATCAATGAATTTCAACAAATAATACAAACACTTAAAAATAAATAAAAGTTAACTGAAAATTATTAATATCTGATCTTAAAACAATTTCTATATTTTTTTTTTAATTTTTCTGCATTTTTGCCTTCTAATTAATTTTTATTTTTCAAATTCTCGTCCTTCTGATGCATATTATTGTCTATTTAGTATGATATAATATATATTAATGGGATTTTTACATTTCCCTTACTTTTTTCCCTTACAGGACAATTGCCCAACGATTCCAAACTCTGGACAGGAAGACTGGGACAAAGACGGGCTCGGAGACGCCTGTGATCCCGATGACGATAACGATGAGATTCTTGATGGACGGGTAAGAGACATTTAGATGATAGTATAAGTCGCACGGCCAAAAAATACAAAATAGAGAAGAAGAAAAATATATAAAAGTTGCATTTTTGGGGGAAATGTATTTGATGAGACCCAAGACCAAGAATGCAATTTAAAATAATAACAGATTAGAACATGGTGAATAGGTGTCCGTATGCTAACGCTAACACCTTCAGCTACATGACGTATGCTAACGCTAACACCTTCAGCTACATGAGGCACAGACAGAACTGTGGTAAGTGTCTGGTATGTTAACGTAACATATGAACAGTTATTCAGATAACTATAGCATAAAGAACATGCTAACAAGTTTACCAAAGCATCAGTTTTACCCCAAATCACTAAATCCATTGAATTCTTCTTCCTCTGTGTCACTTCTAAACAACTCCACAAACTCCAGAGGAAGAGGAAGTGCTGATTCTTCTTCTGCGTCGCTTAGAGCCTAGAGCGCCCTCTTGTGGTTGTCAATGTGAAAATAACAAATAATATCACATAGAAGTTGCACCCAGGCAAAACTATGAGAAACGTACGGTATTTATGAACGTTTTTACATCTTAAACACAATACAAGCCCAAACTGTTACTCTGTTACTGAAGTAATTGTTTCCCCAAATACATTTCTCTCTTACTAATTACTTCTACTTGAGTAATATAACGTCAGGCACATATTGTGGTTACCGCCTTTTTATTATTATTATTATTATTATTATTATTATTATTATTATCTGACCGCTCTCTGATTTTCCCTGGCCTTCTGTCAAAAATGTGTAAAGTTTAAAATAAAAACCTAGTCAAAAGCGAGGGAGCAAAACGCCTGCTTCTGGAGTGGGCGGCTGTACATTTTCACAACAATAGAAGAGGAAGTGCAGATTCTTCTTCTGCGTCGCTTAGAGTCTAGAGCTCCCTCTTGTGGTTGTCATGTGTGAAAATTACGAATAATATCACATACAAGTCGCTCTGGAGTATAAGTCGCACCCCGGCCAAAACTATGAAAAAAGGTGCAATTTATAGTCCGGAAAATACTGTAATAATATATAACAAATACAAGAAAACATGCTTACACATACAAAATTATACAAAGCAAGAGCACTGGCAGAGTGGGTCATTCATAACCAGTGCTTTGAATTCATAAAATGACATTTAATTTAAAGAGTTTTATTCCACAGACGGAGCAAAATAGCTGAAAGCCATTTTTGCCAAATCCTGTTTTTGACTCTATGCGACTGTAGTTTAAAAATGTTAATGATAAATACTTGGATCTGTTCAGCAAACTTGATGAATAATATTTAACCGTCGAGAGCGAGAAAAAAAAGCGAAAGGCAACACAGCACATTTACGTATGTGTTTTTAGGACAACTGCCCTCTGGTGTTCAACCCTCGCCAGTTCGACTCAGACCTGGACGGACTCGGGGACGCGTGCGATAACTGTCCCTTCGAGAGCAACCCACTGCAAACCGACACCAACGGCGACGGAGAGGGCGACGCCTGCAGCATAGACGTGGATGGAGATGGTAAGAAACGTGTGGGCGGGGCAGCGCTGCACAAATATGATCCATCAATCTCATCTAAATCGCAATTTGAGTCGGCGCAACTGTCAACTCACAAAGACTGCAGTTATTTAGTTCATTGAAAGAATAAACATTTTAATAGAAACATCTTGTACTTTAGTTTAGACCGCAATTTTTGTATAAATGAGTTATCAGTTTGTATTTCACTCTTCTCAAATATTGATGCTACTGAAGTTGTTTACAATTTTTTTTTTTAACATATAGAAGACATTTTTAAATACTTTTACGCAACTAAATAAGTTAAAGTATTGGTTCCCTCTATAATGTTTTTTTCCCCATACATTTGTATCTTATTTTTAGTAACAAAAATTAAACACAATTACACAAATGAATACACCAAATATCATGGTGGTGACTAATTTACCACTGAATTAATTAATTAAATATATACATTCCATATTTTCCAAAGTATAAGTCGCACCTGAGTATAAGTCGCACCAGCCAAAAAATGCATAATAGAGAAGAAAAGAACATATATAAGTCGCACTGGAGTATAAAATGCAGTTGCAAGTGTGAAAATAACAAATAATATCACATATAAGTCGCTCCGGAATATAAGTATATCAATATAAATATAAGTATAAATCGCACCCCGGCCAAAACTATGAAAAAAGGTGCAACTTATAGTCCGGAAATTACGGTAATATTAAATTATAAAAAAATATTCTAATAAAAAAATACCCACAGTGAATTTAAACATTCTCCTGGAAGCACCAACAAAAGCCCAGAGTGGATAATAATTGGAGGATGAATGAGTGAATGTCCTGCGCTCAGACGTCCATCAGTTCAAACGATGACGATGGCGCGGTAGGTTTGATCGTTTCTTTTGTGCAGAGGTGCTGAACGACCCCGACAACTGTCCTTTGGTCTACAACACGGACCAGAGGGACACGGACCTTGACGGAGTGGGAGATCAGTGCGACAACTGCCCCCTGCTGCACAACCCTCTGCAGGTGAAGGACGCGACCGCGGGCTCGGGTTCAATGTGTGACTGTGGCAGACGCAGAATGTACAAAAACTGAATTTGAAATGGGATGTTAGTCGTGCTTCCGTTGTTTGGTCAGTTATTCAGTCGGTGGTGTTTTAGTCGACCAAATGTCTTATTTATATGCACAGTCATAGAAAAGCTGGAATTTAATCCTCCTTTTCACTTATGAAGATGCAGTTTACTTGGACTTCTCTGTATACGTAGCTGTTTGCATGTGAGATCTTAAAAAATGTGTTTGTGAAAGTTTTTGCTAGTTCCGCGCCACAGTTATTGTCTTTAGTCGACCGCTAATGTCGTCAGTGGACTACAGCCCTAGAATTTGGGAAGTATGAACATCTACATGTCTAATAATCCAAGTTTAGATGAATCAATTACCGTAATGGCATCATAGAAGAAGTGTGTAAAATTAGGACTGAACCAGATATGATCCCTATACTAGCCTGGTCGCCCCCTTCTCTGTTAAACACTACCTTCCTTATGTCTGTTTGAAACAACAATGAAAACAATTGTACACAAAAAACAATGTACAATTGTCTGGTTGTTCATAAACACTGAATTAAAATTATTATTATTATTATTATTATTATTGCACTGCCAACTGCCCACTTGAGTTTAAAATGATTATTTCTGGGACATAAAACCCCTGTAATGGAAACAACAGGTGGATACTTTTGGAATGTACTTTTTGCCACCAGGAGCAGGGGGAAAATGGCCAGCGCTAAAAAATGGTTGACACAGAATGGGCCAACTGTCAAAGACTGAGCCAGAATCACAGTGGACAGGAATAGAATAAAAAAAAAACGAAACACTTTTTGCAAAATGTATGTATAGGTAAAGATAGGACAGATATGCTAGACCAGTTTTTATTATTTTTGTACCTTTTTTGAGCCTCAGTGTACTTCTTATTTTGTTAAAAAGACACAGTGGTACATCACCTACTAAAACATCCTGTTAAAACACAACCAAACAACTCCTATAAAAATAACATGTGGCAAATGATGTATGTGCCACATGTTTTTTAAATGAGTTTTTATGTATTTTTTTGGTGCAGAGGTTTGCGAAATAGTAAATTATTCTCCAAAAATAGATGCGTGAATTCACTTAACAACACCTAAAGTCACACTAGCTTTCCCCGACAAATTGGTTGAAAATCAGGGTTCTTCTAGATCACATTAGTTTTATCATCTCTCTGTCTTTGTCTTGTTTTTTGTGCGTTTACGTGTCGATATCTGAAGTATTGTCGGTCCTTCTTGCAGCTGGACTCCGACAGCGACTTGGTGGGAGACTCGTGCGACGACAACGCGGACATCGACGAGGACGGTCACCAGAACTCCGTGGACAACTGCCCGTACGTGTCCAACAGCAACCAGGCCGACCAGGACCGGGACGGCCGCGGCGACGCCTGTGACCACGACGACGACGGCGACGGCGTGCCCGACGACAGAGACAACTGCAGACTGGTGCCCAACCCCGACCAGCGAGACTCGGACGGTCAGAGTTTGAACACGCTTTGTGACAAATGTGGATTTAACTTGAAGCTTTAGGTCATTATAGTACTTAAAGGACACGTATTATGCAAAATGGACTTCTTTGAGCTTTTAACAACATAATCACATTGTTCCCTCATCAAATTATACCTGGAGTTGTTCATTCATTCACGCTTGTTTCATTCATTCTTGGCCAAAAAAACGCTTGGTGTAAAATTTCTGAGATTTGTGATGTCATAGGTTGAAATCCGGAGGTCTTCTGCACTGTTTTTAACTCTATATGTGAGTATTTCTGCTGTCAAATCGTTTTTTCATACAACGACATATTTACATTAGCACGATGGACCATTTTCAGAGTTACAATTATTGTGATGAAAAAGTGTCATTCGCGATTATTCCCGATTTTTCAAAATTTTTCACAATTATTTACCTTATTCACAATTATTGAGACTGTGACTAAACAAGAGTGAAACCTTAATTTTTCTTTACTTCCCGTGGTCTGACATGTTACTTCTCCTCCTTTGTTTGTGACCAGCTTTTTTCAAAATAGAACTTTCTGAAAGACAAAATGAAGTTAAATATACTGTACATTTAACTTTAACTATAGATTGAACAAATTTAGATTCTAAAACTGTCACAATTATTATTTTTTGGCTTCATTTTTTACGATTATATTGTGACCCTAATAACCACAATTAATTATTCACCTAATAATCGATTTAACATAACGTCGGTGAAAAAAGCTAGCGTTGTTTTTCTCCCTGCGGTAATCCCCTCTGCCGCCAGTAGACGGAGCGCTAACACCAGTCCTGATCCTGATCCCGGACGACTTTTGGTCTGTCATCTCTCTCTCTCCGACAAAACCGTGGAAACTGGCTGATTTAAAACAGCAAACAAATGTATAAGTAAACATAAAACCACTGCACGTATCCGCATAGGTAATAACTGACACACTGTATACTCCCTCTACACTGTATTTGGCGTGCCACTAGCATGTGTTTGTGTCTGTTTGCGTGTGTGTATTTCCTACTGGCAGATGTTGAGGAACGAGCACTCAAAACAATGCCATCTGCCATCTCGTCTAACGTTAGCGCAACGTCTGCAACAAACATTCACGTCGTGTGCAGTTTATTATGGATTTATTTAACAGCCATGAGTACATATTCTTGCTTCAGTGGAGCAAACAAATATGAACATTTAAAGCTCACGTGAGAATCCAAATAACATAAATAACGATGACAGCTGTGATCTTTGTACCATATTTTCCGGTCTATAAGTCACGCCTTTTTACATAGTTTTGGCCGGGTGCGACTTAAAATTCGTTATTTTCACACTGGCAACCGCAAGAAGTGACACAGAGGAAGAAGAATTCAATGGATTTAGTGATTTGGGGTAAAACTGATGCTTTGGTAAACTTGTTAGCATGTTCTTTATGCTATAGTTATCTGAATAACTGTTCATATGTTACGTTAACATACCAGACACTTACCACAGTTCTGTCTGTGCGTCATGTAGCTGAAGGTGTTAGCGTTAGCATACGTCATGTAGCTGAAGGTGTTAGCGTTAGCATACGTCATGTAGCTGAAGGTGTTAGCGTTAGCATACGGACACCTATTCACCATGTTCTCTAATCTGTTAATCTAATTATTTTAAACTGCATTTCAAGATGAAATGTCTGTTCTTGGTCTTGGATTTTATCAAATAAATTTCCCCCGAAAATGCGACTTATACTCCAGTGCGACTTATACTCCAGTGCGACTTATGTATGTTTTTTTCTTCTCTATTATGCATTTTTTGGCTGGTGCGACTTATACTCCGGTGCGGCTTATAGTCCGGAAAATACGGTACGCATTTTCGTCGCTACGCTAACGCATTTCCGGCACGTTTCCTGTAGGCGACGGTAGCGGCGACGTCTGCTTCGACGACTTCGACAACGACAGTGTTCCCGACGCGCTGGACGTGTGCCCGCTGAACCAGGACATCGGGCTCACGGACTTCAGAAGGTTCCAGGTGGTTCTGTTGGACCCTAAAGGAACCACGCAGTCCGATCCGCTGTGGATCATCCGGAGCGAGGGCACGGAGCTGCTGCAGAAGGCCAACTCTGACCCCGGCATCGCTCTGGGTGAGGGTGCAGAAACGCCCAATATAATGTAGTCGTTCTGTGTCCAAATGTATACAAATGGTGGAAAAGGCTTGTGTTATCAGTGTGAAGGAATATTGGGCTAAACATTTAAAAAAATGTCTGAATATGTTGAATTTTCCTTCAAAAAGTTGGTATTTAATGTGTCAAAATCTGGAAAAAGACAATCTAAATCTACCAAACTTTACATATTTGTACAAAAGCAACAACTGATCTTTACATTAGGTTTACATTACATTAGTGCAAAAAAAGGTTCAAATTTACAAAAGTACAGTTAGGTATCTATTAAAAAGCAATTGTGTAATATGTTTTTAACTGATATGCAAACTGAATTAAACAAATTTAGTTATTTGGTTATTAGTAATTTGACTTAATAATATCGCTTTGAATCAATTTAACTCGGATATTTAAAATAAAAAATAGCTCAGTTACAGCCTTTAATGTCCGTATTTGGGTAAGAATCAAAAGAACAATCCAAAATGCTAAAAAAAAAAAAAAAAAAAAAGATCATATTTAATTATAATTTAATTCAATTCTGATACATTTACAGAAATGAGTATTAATATGCACCTAAAATAAATAAATAAAATAACATAGAGTTTTTTTTAAATATAATAATAATAATAATAATACAATTGAATTAAAAATAATAATAATTAAAAACAATAAAAAAAGAAAATAGTCAAAATAATCCGGGGATAAAAAAAATCTAAAAAAGTAAGTGAAGCTGAAAAACAAGCACAGCCATGTCAAAATAAATCACTAAGGACATGAACAGGGTTAAAAAACAAAACAATACATAAAGATACAGAAAGCACAGAACCAAAACGGGATCATTGACAGCATTTAGTCACAAAAAAACACAATTAAATAGATTTGAACACATGTATTTGTAATAAAAATGTAACGATGCTTTTGCACATTATTCCTCCAGGTTTTGACCGGTTCAGCGCGGTGGACTTCAGCGTGACCTTTTACGTGAACACGGACCGCGACGACGACTACGCCGGCGTGGCCTTCGCGTATCAGTCCAGCCGCCGCTTTTACGTGGTCATGTGGAAGCAGGTGTGGACTCGACGGCACTCAAACACTAACGCTACGGCAAAGCGCTAATGCTACGGCAACGCGCTAACACTACGGCAACGCGTTTCGGAAGTGCGAAACGCGTTGTTTCTCCCGGAAAATCACAACAAACGATAATCAAACCCTTTTCCAAATGTTGTAAGAATCATGGGCTGTAAAAAATAAAGTACCGAATTAAGCATTTATAGTTAGTTTATGAGTCCGACATGTTAATTATTCAAACATCTACGGCTGAAATGTTCTTATATTACAAAAAAATAACAAAACATTCATAATACGAGACATATTGAGCCCTAAAATATTGTCCCAGTTTAATTTATTGAAGTCGATAAAGTGATTACTGTGCCAGGTCTAGTATAAAAAGATGTATTCCGCTCATACACGCAAGCTAGAGTAATCTGCTTATGCTAGCTATCCAATTATAGTCTGATTTCTCTAGAGAATAAGTTAAACAGGCACAGTCACTCAAGCACTATACATTTCTACGCCTTTTCTTTAGCATTTGACACAAAGTAGAGATAAAAAGCCTTTTGAGTTTGAATAATGATTGTCTTTTGTGAGATAATTTGTGCTTGCGTTGTTTTTTATTGTATCGTAGCCGCTGCTTTTATTGCGTTTTGGTTTTATTGTCCGCTCTGTGCTTTGGCTGTAGTAAATATGTTTTATAGATACGTTTAATTTGAATAGTGACTGCGGGGAAGCATCTGGCGTTCACTATTGTAAAGTTTAAACATGTTTTAGAGAAGAAAAAAACATATATAAGTCGCACTGGAGTATGAAATGCGGTTGCAAGTGTGATAATAACAAATAATATCGCAAATAAGTCACTCCGGAGTATAAGCATATAAGTATATATATATAAGTATAAGTCACACCCCGGCCAAAACTATGAAAAAAGGTGCAACTTATAGTTCTGGAAATACGGTAGTCATTTCTTCAGTTCAATCTGTAGTTACCGTGACACAAAAACAACATGTATTTTTAATAAGTATATCTTCATTTTAATGCTTTGGCGCCCTATTCATAATAACTACACCTTAATTAGCCTTAATAAAGCACAGACAAAGATTTACCGTATTTTCCGGACTATAAGTTGCACTGGAGTGTAAGTCGCACCAGCCAAAAAATGCATAATAGAGAAGAAAAAAACATATATAAGTTGCACTGGAGTATGAAATGTGTGTGAAAATAACAAATAATATCACATCGGAGTATAAGTACAAGTATATAAGTATAAATATAAGTATAAGTTGCACGCCGGCCAAAACTATGAAAAAGGGTGCAACTTATAGTCCGGAAAATACAGGTAATAATAACAATGAACAAATAGTTTCTTGAGAATAAATGGATCTTATCATTGTTTGCTTTGCTAAGGCAATAATTAAAAGTGTTTGTGTCGTTTGAGCTCGACAGAAAAGACGACCTCAGCTGCTTTATCGAACTGCTCGGAGGAGACGGCTTTAGCGCAGTGTGTATTTTGTTTATGTTGCGGTTTTGTTGATGTGCTTGTGCGGTGAGCGCAGGTGTCGCAGGCCTACTGGGAGAAGAGGCCCTCAAAAGCGTTCGGCACGGCGGGACTCTCCATCAAACTGGTCGACTCCACCACGGGGCCCGGCGAGTATTTGAGGAACGCACTCTGGCACACTGGAAGTACAAGGAACCAGGTATCGCGTACGGCACTGCACATCGCTGTATGTCGCTGCACATCGCTGCACATCGCTGCACGTCGCTGCACGTCGCTGCACGCTTTAGTTAGCAGACTAGTGTAATTACATTTAAGCAATTGTTTTTTTTACTCCATTTGTGATAGAAAAGCAAACTAACCCTGGACATCATAAAGTGTGGCTTGTTTTTTTTGTAATAAAGATTTAAAAGCATTAGTATTTAGATTGTATGCCAGATAATAATTGCTTTTTTTTATTTTTTTTATTGCTAGAACAAAAAAAAGAGAAGATGAAAAAAACAACAACACATGACCAAAAAAAGAAAAGAAAAAAAGAAAACAATTGTTTGTTTTATTATTATTTATTAGAAGAAAAAGGATGAAAAAAAATTACGAAAAAAACAACACATGACAAAAAAAAAGAGAGAAAAAAAGATAAGAAAAAAAGATAACAATTGCAAATGTTTTATTGTTTTGGTAGAAAAGCAAAAAAACAACAACTGGAATCTAAAGTGCGGCTTATTTGTTGTAATACAAACAATTGTTTTTTTAATTATTATTTGATTTATTTTTTCAAACAAGAATAAAGAGAAAATGGGAAAAAATAAAACACACGACAAAGAAAAGAAAAAATATAACAATTGCAAAGGATTCATGGTTTATTTTGCCTCCAGTCGACGCCATTCTGTAGTTTTGAACCGTCTGATGACATTTCAAGAGTCTATACTGTGTGTTTATGACAATACTACAAGCATAAAGTGTCATTTGTATTACCAGCTTTTAATCAGTTTGTTTTGGACAATTGGAGACCACTACAGTCGTCTCTGTTAATGGGAAACACACTTTGTCTGCGTTCAAATGAGTTAAACCGAATTTGCTTCGCGTAATTCCCAATACGTCTCCCTCATTTCTTGTTTTTGCACTAACTCTGTTGAATAATGACTCTATAAAAAATACAAATAAATCTGCCACAAAGTTGCACTGAATGATTGGAAATACCTGAATCTTTGTTTCTCCTCTCGCGCTGACCTCCCCCGCATCTGTCTCTCCCCCAGGTCAAAACTTTATGGCACGACCCAAATAAAATCGGCTGGAAGCACTTCACGGCGTACCGCATGCACCTCATGCACCGGCCCAAGACTGGCTTCATCAGGTAAAAAGAAAGAAGAAGAAGAAGGAAAACGTAGAGAAACATAGAAAGAACGTATGAGTTACCTGCAGTTTATAAGCATTTTTACTGGTTCGTTTCCGTCCTGTATCTTACAGCGCCCCCTACAGGTCGGACGACTCGTTGAACTAAAACGCAGTTAAGATCAATATATTTAGAATTTTGCTAACATTTTTAAAGATGTTATCACAGAATAGCAATTTTTTTAGGGTAATAATTTCACTTCCTGTTTGTAATTGATGACATCACACTAGGAAATTACCCAACAAACACTGGGCAAAACGTATCTAATGTCGCCGTTTTCTTTATTTGACAAATACAAATATATGAGAGTGACTTTATTATGTTGAATTCATGTTTAGAGAGTCAAAAAATAGTTTATTTTGTGTGAATTATGCTTAAAATTTGACTGGAATGAGTTTCTCAAGTGTGATGTCACTTCCTGTCATTTTTCTACAGATTTTTTTGACTTTTCTCTACAAATACCGCCTCGATTGGTGTAAAACTATAATTTATATGTACAACAGGTACAAATACACCAAATAAAGTCTAAATTGGAAAATCGTAAAAACCTGTCATAGGCCCTTTAATCACAGTTTTTGCAGGATTTGAAACGAGCGACTTCGCCAGTTTTACATCAACTTAACCGTTTTATTCTGCGCACAAATCCCGAGCTTTAAAACATGTGTCTCTCTGTGTTTTTCCAATTCAAACCATAAAAAGAATTGGCAAGGCATTTTCCATTTTCTCCTCCGCGCTCGTCTGCCAGAGCTCGCGAAGATTTAAGCGACGAGCCACACAGAACGAAACATCTCAAAAACCTGCTCGGATCACATCAGATGCTCCCCGACTCGGCGACGTCGTCAATCTTTCAGAGTTATTACGCGAGAGCCCGTGTAATAATTCACGATTCGCGGCACGGATTCTGCAGAACGCGTTGCACTTCTCGCTAATGTGCGCGCAAAAAAACCAAAACGCCCCGAGCATCGCGCTTTTATAGCACAGATGGAGAGCGATATCAAGGCTCAATCAGCAAAGAGGCAAAGCTGTTAAAAGATTGTGGAGAGATGCATTGTGGGTAAGTGAAGTGCGTTGCGATGTTTGTGATTTTTGAATGGAATATGAAGAGGTGTACTTTTAGACACATATGGTTTACTTTTAGACATATAACTTCACATATAGTTTTTCTTGATTTATGTAAAAATATGACAAGAAATCGCACTGAGGTCGACTGGCTTTTCCTGGAATGTCCCTGATTAAGGCATTAGACTTACCTATCTCCATGGAGACGAGCAGTTGACGTCACCAGCCCACAAGTGACAGGTCAGATCTGTGGAAATTGGATGTTTTTCCCAGACAATAAAAACACATGTGCTGTACTTTCCGGAGTATAAGTCGCACCAGCCAAAAAATGCATAAAAGAGAAGAAAAAAACTTATATAAGTCGCACTGGAGTTAGAAGTTAATTAATTTGATCAGATCCTAGACCAAGAACAGACGTTTCATCTTGAAATGCAGTTTAAAATAATAACAGATGAGAGAACATGGTGAATAGGTGTACGTATGCTAACGCTAACACCTTCAGCTACATGACGTATGCTAACGCTAACACCTTCAGCTACATGAGGCACAGACAGAACTGTGGTAAGTGTCTGGTATGTTAACGTAACATATGAACAGTTATTCAGATAACTATAGCATAAAGAACATGCTAACAAGTTTAGCAAAGCATCAGTTTTACCCCAAATCACTAAATCCATTGAATTCTTCTTCCTCTGTGTCACTTCTAAACAACTCCACAAACTCCAGAGGAAGTGCAGATTCTTCTTCTGCGTCGCTCAGAGCCTAGAGCGCCCTCTTGTGGTTACCAGTGTGAAAATAATACATAATATCACATATAAGTCGCACCTCGGCCAAAACTATGAAAAATATTAAACGGCTATATTTGTGTTGCAATATTTAAATGTGCACTACGTAACTGTCTGTCTCCATGGAGATGTTATTGCTTTGCCTGGAATGTTGCACAGTATGGCATTAAACGTATCCATCCCCACGGAAACAAGGGGCGGGCGCCAAGTTACAATGTGGAGGGGCAATAAAAACACCTCTAAATATTCCCAAAAAACACATATTCATGGAGACAAGCCCCTTTAAATGTGTTTGATCTGGATGCTTTACGTCGTGCACGTTGACCCTCTTTTGCTCCTTACATGTCTGCGTGTCTCGTCCCGTTGCAGAGTGGTGGTGTACGAGGGGCGGGGCCTCCTGGCGGACTCCGGGGCGGTGTATGACCACACTTTGGCCGGAGGGCGTCTGGGCCTCTTTGTGTTTTCACAGGAACAAGTCATCTTCTCCGACCTGAGATACGAGTGCAGAGGTAACGAAGACTGAGACTCACCAACAACTCGCTTTGGAAATCTGTGTGAGATCTGGAGCGAGATCACGTGTCGTTTGGTCCTGGTATGGGCCCAGTTTGAGCGTCGGTTTGGGCTAGTACAGGTTTAGTTCCAGGTTTAGTCCCAGTTTAGAACAAATGTTGATGTGTGAATGCACCCTACAAGATACAAGACTAAACCAAGATGTAACCAGGTCTAAACCAGGTCTAAACCAGGACTAAAGCAGAACTAAACCAGAACTAAAGCAGAACTAAACCAAGACGTAACCAGGTCTAAACCAGGACTAAACCAGGTCTAAACCAGGTCTAAACCAGGACTAAACCAGGTCTAAACCAGGTCTAAACCAGGACTAAACCAGGTCTAAACCAGGTCTAAACCAGGTCTAAACCAGGACTAAACCAGGACTAAAGCAGAACTAAACCAGAACTAAAGCAGAACTAAACCAAGACGTAACCAGGTCTAAACCAGGTCTAAACCAGGACTAAACCAGGTCTAAACCAGGTCTAAACCAAGACTAAACCAGGTCTAAACCAGGTCTAAACCAGGACTAAACCAGGATCAAACCAGGTCTAAACCAGGACTAAACCAAGACGTAACCAGGTCTAAACCAGGACTAAACCAGGTCTTAACCAGGTCTAAAGCAGGATTAAAACCTTTTCTAAACCAAGACTAAACCCATGGATACTTGATGCCAAAACTACTAAACTAAGACATAACAAAAAGCAAACATCATTCTGAATCAGGCTCAACTTCAATGACATTTTTTACCTCAAAGTAAAATATTGGCTTCATCTGAAATGTACGGGCTGAATTAATATAAATAAACCTGAAAAGGACATGTCAGCATAAACGTGTCACTTGCTGATTTAAGTCCAGATCAAGTCCTAGTTTAGTCCTCATTGCTCCTGTTACAGTCCTGGTTAAGCATGTCGCTCGGGTTTGGTCCCGTACAAACATCTTGAGCCCCACTTTCACAGACTTCTCCTGCCGTGAACCCGTCGTTCTTAGAAAAGCCGTGTCTGTTTTTCAGATAACTGATTCTGCTGCTGCTGCTGCTGCTGCTGCTGGGAACGGCAGAGAAACAAGCTCAGATTTATGATGATTTGGAGAGCGACAATGTTCTGACCCGTGTCAACCCAACAACCATCTTGGACTATGATTGTTGTTGTTTTTTTTATTTTAGTTTGATGTCTAGATGTAATAAATCCATATGTCGATGGCCTTCTGAAAACGCAAAGTGGTTTTAAAGGGACATAATTGGCTTGTGTTCCCTCGTGATTTACTCACTCAAAGTTGTATTTCGATTGATTCCTGCAGAGTAATTTACTATGATTGTCCTGCACTTCAGGCTTGAGTGCACAGAAAAATTAAGTTTTCACCTGCCCCCCATCTCCGCCCACTGCTCTGTACTACAATACTTCCATTTGAAAAGGAATTAACTGGCTCATTTCTACAATTACGTGCGATCTTCCCAACTAGAATGCTAACAGCGTGCTTCCTGACTAGCATGCTACCAGCGCGCTTCCCGACTAGAATGCTAACAGCGTGCTTCCTGACTAGCATGCTACCAGCGCGCTTCCCGACTAGAATGCAACCAGCGCGCTTCCCGACTAGAATACTAACTGCGTGTTTCCCGACTAGAATACTAACAGTGCGGTTCCCAACTAGCATGCTAACAGCGCGCTTCCCAACTAGAATGCTACCAGCGCGCTTCCCGACTAGAATGCTACCAGCGCGCTTCCCGACTAGAATGCTACCAGCGCGCTTCCCGACTAGAATGCTACCAGCGCGCTTCCCGACTAGAATGCTACCAGCACGCTTCCCGACTAGAATGCTAACAGTGCGGTTCCCAACTAGCATGCTAACAGCGCGCTTCCCAACTAGAATGCTACCAGCATGCTTCCCGACTAGAATGCTAACTGCGTGCTTCCCGACTAGAATGCTAACAGTGCGGTTCCCAACTAGCATGCTAACAGCACTCTTCCCAACTAGAATGCTAGCTACCAGCGCGCTTCCCAACTAGAATGCTAACAGCGCGCTTCCCAACTAGCATGCTAACAGAGTTTTGGACGATAACGCACTCCATAATTAGACGCTGAATGCACTCAGCTGTCTCATTTTGTCCCTAAAACTGCTTTTACAACACATCTAAAGCTGTTTTAAATCAATATTATGGTTTACAACAATGCACAAAATGTGAAATTATGATCTACATAAAGTGCCTCTGACACGTTGGACGACTCATCGAACTAAAATGCAGTTAATATAAATACATTTTGATATTTTGCTGAAAATGATATCCGAAATAGCTATCTTTTTAGGTTTATAATTTTACTTCCTGTTTGTAAATCGACGACATCACACTAGGAAATTACGAGTACAAAAATGAATCACCATTTTTTTTTACTTTACAAATACTAATATGCGAGAGCACTTTTGTTTCGTTGAATGAATGTTTAGAAGGTCAAAAAATGTGTTTCTTTGTGTAAATTATGCATAAACTTTGACTGGAATGAGTGTCCCTGGTGTGATGTCACTTCCTGTCATTTTCTACCGATTTTCTCCGCAAATACCTGCGCGATTGGTGTAAAACTATAATTTATACGTACAACAGGTACAAATACACCAAATACAGTCAAACTAGGAAATCGTAAAATCCTGCCATACGCCCTTTAATACAAAATACACGGAATAAAGCATTATATTCCGTTATTACATGTTATCAAGCATTGGATGTACATATTAATTAACGATTAAATGATGGAAAGGACAGTGTGAGGATTCGTGTACATTCTTGGAAATTAAATCTGTAACTGTTATCAATAAATCAGTCTGTATTGTGTATATATTGTGAATGCATATTTTTACTTCATGTTTAGTAGTTTGTGCTACTGTATGGAGAAGTCGCAGTCTCAAGCGCCCTCTTGTGGCTCAAAGGTAAACGACATTCAATCAGGATTAGAAGTATTTCCCAACGACCAATGCTAGAAAATCTAATTAATTTGGTGAATTGAATTGATTTTTAGAAAGTATATTGACTTATTGTGCCGAACGTGACGCTTTAAATTAGAAGAAGAATGAGTAATTAGCTGTGACGATTGGAATAGTGCCAGTTTAAACTCGTTAGCACTTGATTAAAGATTAAAAAAACAGACTGCGGAGCAAAACTCTTGTCCTCAAAACCTTTTAATAACACGTCGATCTGGTCTTTTTCTGACGCAAACTGTGACCACGCCCAAAAAGTATTTATACAAGAACTTACCAGGAAAGTGTTGATGTGTATTTGTGTAAAAAAGCAGATTAATTTCACAATTCTGTTCCATTTATTCAGCTAATTCACTCCATGTCTTAACCTTTTGCTTTTATAGTTAAAATCCAAAGAAAATATTAGTTGACGAATACAAATTCTGGTTTATATATATATATTTTTTAGCTTTGCCTCACATGAGAACAATAAAAATACAAGTGTGCCTATTTCTACTAAAGTACTTTTTAAACCTTTGCTATCACCATTATGTGCTATTAACTGTGTTTTAAGGAGTTTAACACTGAAAATAATACGTTTTTACAGCTTTTCTTTATCTATAAGCTTAAATTTATCATGTCCGTCACACCACATTTCCCTGTGATGGTCGCCTTGTTTATTGCGTGTACTGTATGATGTAAAATACAGTTAAAATGTACTGGAATTACTGACTGTATTGTTAATATTTCTACAGCCGATGCAGCCACGCCCAGCTTTATACGTATTATACCGGCTGCGTCAATACTGAAACATCTCTCCATTACATCTGGGAACAATTACTGGATTATACACCATTATATCCAAAACTGAGTCATAATATGCGCCATTTTGTCATACTTGGACCGACCTTACACAGTTGGGGTGTTTTCGATATCAAATAAATCAACATTTGTGCACATTTTAGTCGTTTAACTGATTAATATTGTTTTAGTCTATTTTCTTTAGATTATAAGGATTTATATGGGACAGAAAAGAGACTATATGGAGTGGGTTTGCTGAGTTTTTACGTATAAATACACAGTTTCCAAGTACTTTTCTGCATATAAAGTTGTTTTTTATGTATTTCTGTGACATTGTAGTGCAGTTTGGGTCAAATAAATAGAGATAACGTAATAGTTTTGAGTCTTTACCAAGTCTTTCTTAGCTCAATATGGGCCTTCTCTACTTTCATACACAGAAACTAGCCCTCAAATGTTGGAGACTGTAACAAGTGTATTTTGAATGAAGTCTACTCTTTTCAGTGAAGGAAAGTACCAAAGTACAAAAGTAAAAGTACTGTACTTACATAAGTACCATACTTATCTGTACTTTACTTAAATAACTCTTTACAGTTTTAGACCCCGTGAAATGGCTGAGATGTTGTTTTGAGCACTTTCATAGTACGTCAGCTTTGAACGAACCCAAATATACAAATAAATGCTGCCAGAAGAATTAGGAAATCGATCCAGTCTTTGATTTTGAACAAAAATCTGCACTTTTCAAGCTTTAATTGTTCTCAAAATCTGTCTGAAATCCTCACTTTTCACGTGACAGTTGCGCTCTTCTTCCACCACCGACTCTTTTATGTTTTTACGTGGATAAATAACAGTTAAAATAATAAAAAATGAGTGAAATACGCCCTATCTGTGGAAGTTTAGTCTCTGAGAGGCGGCGAGGGGCGTTGTTGTCAAGGTTATGTGGCGCATGAAACTAAACAGTACGACTCATGCTGAAGCTCCTTTTGCCACAGTTTAAATGCAGTTATTTGTGTCTGATGTAACGCCATGATGTCAGATTTAAGACTATTTGTACCAGTTTACAGATAATGAAGAAGTACACAGTAACAGGTCATTGTGTCCCATTTGATAAACATGATATAAACAAGATGGATACATAAAAAAGGCCTTATTAAGTATAAAATAAACCTTCACTTAATGGCTACAATAGTGTCTAACTCATAGTCGAGCTTAAAGACGTGATTCATTACTGTAGCTGTTGAAATGCAGTGTAAATACAGTTTAAATCTGGACTTACCTTGAAACCCGACCTTGAGGTTTCAGGGGAAAATCCTTTGTTGTTATTCTCAACATTTCAAACCTGTCGGACCAGTTTGAGCGAGGCCTTTTCCCAATCCGTGTCGCCTCGCTCGCCCTCTGCCCGAGGCCAACAGTCGAGTCAAAGTACTGCATCCAAGCAAACCCTCTACGTATTAAGTACATTCTACAGTGGATACTTACTTTATTACTTCACTAGATTCCAGAGGATGTGTCTGTACTTTCTACACTACTGGACTGAGAAGTAAAAGTATATTTTTCTCACAGTTTTAGACTTGGTGGCACATTTCTGGAGCACATCTTGCCCGAACACACACAAACAGGCTTCAAACGCATTCTTATCAAAGTTTATTACAATTTGATGCTTTAACGGTTCATTTATGTACATTTTTAATACTTTTAACGAGTATTTGTGTGCTCATGTACCTGTACTTTCACTTAAGTATCAAAACGGAGCAGTAGCAGTAGTAGTAGTAGTAGAAGTAGTAGTAATAGTAGTAGTAGAAGCAGTAGTAGTAGTAGTAGTAGTCGTAGTAGAAGTAGTAGAAGTAGTAGTAGTCGTAGTAGAAGTAGTAGTAGAAGTAGTAGTAGTAGAAGTAGTAGAAGTAGTAGAAGTAGTAGTAGTCGTAGTAGTCGTAGTAGTCGTAGTAGTAGTAGTAGTAGTCGTAGTAGAAGTAGTGGTAGAAGTAGTAGAAGTAGTAGTAGTCGTAGTAGTCGTAGTAGAAGTAGTAGAAGTAGTAGTAGTAGAAGTAGTAGAAGTAGTAGAAGTCATAGTAGAAGCAGAAGTAGTAGTAGAAGTCGTAGTAGAAGTAGAAGTAGTAGTAGAAGTAGTAGAAGTAGTAGTGGAAGTAGTAGTAGTAGAAGAAGTAGAAGTAGTAGAAGTAGTAGTAGAAGTAGTAGAAGTCGTAGTAGTAGAAGTAGTAGTAGAAGTAGTAGTAGTAGCAGCAGTAGAAGTAGAAGTTGTAGAAGTAGTAGTAGAAGTAGAAGTAGAAGTAGTAGTAGAAGTAGTAATAGAAGTAGTAGAAGTCGTAGTAGAAGTAGTAGAAGTCGTAGTAGAAGTAGTAGAAGTAGTAGTAGTAGAAGTCGAAGTTGTAGTAGAAGTAGTAGTAGAAGAAGTAGTAGTAGAAGTAGTAGAAGTAGTAGTAGAAGTAGTAGAAGTAGTAGTAGTAGAAGTCGAAGTTGTAGTAGAAGTAGTAGTAGAAGAAGTAGTAGTAGAAGTAGTAGTAGTAGTAGTAGTAGAAGTAGAAGTAGTAGAAGTAGTAGTAGTAGTAGTAGTAGAAGTTGTAGAAGTAGTAGTAGAAGTAGTAGTAGAAGTAGTAGTAGTAGTAGTAGTAGTAGTAGAAGTTGTAGAAGTAGTAGTAGAAGTAGTAGTAGAAGTAGTAGTAGTAGTAGTAGAATTAGTAGAAGTAGTAGTAGAAGTAGTAGAAGTCGTAGTAGAAGTAGTAGTAGAAGTAGTAGAAGTAGTAGTAGAAGTAGTAGAAGTAGAAGTTGTAGAAGTAGTAGTAGAAGTAGAAGTAGTAGTAGAAGTAGTA
>NW_027315835.1:7495861-7600861 GCF_026437365.1 Eucyclogobius newberryi | reverse complement strand
CTGAAGTCCTGCTTTAGACCTGCTTTAGTCCTGCTTTAGACCTGCTTTAGTCCTGCTTTAGAACTACTTTAGTCCTGCTTTAGTCCTGCTTTAGTCCTTCTTTAGTCCTGCTTTAGTCCTGCTTTAGAACTAATTTAGTCCTGCTTTAGTCCTGCTTTAGTCCTTCTTTAGTCCTGCTTTAGTCCTGCTTTAGAACTAATTTAGTCCTGCTTTAGTCCTGCTTTAGTCCTGCTTTAGACCTGCTTTAGTCCTGCTTTAGTCCTGCTTTAGAACTACTTTAGTCCTGCTTTAGAACTACTTAAGTCCTGCTTTAGACCTGCTTTAGTCCTGCTTTAGAACTACTTTAGTCCTGCTTTAGAACTACTGAAGTCCTGCTTTAGACCTGCTTTAGTCCTGCTTTAGACCTGCTTTAGTCCTGATTTAGAACTACTTTAGTCCTGCTTTAGACCTGCTTTAGTCCTGCTTTAGTCCTGCTTTAGTCCTGCTTTAGAACTACTTTAGTCCTGCTTTAGTCCTGCTTTAGACCTGCTTTAGTCCTGCTTTAGAACTACTTTAGTCCTGCTTTAGTCCTGTTTTAGACCTGCTTTAGTCCTGTTTTAGACCTGCTTTAGTCCTGTTTTAGACCTGCTTTAGTCCTGTTTTAGACCTGCTTTAGTCCTGTTTTAGACCTGCTTTAGTCCTGCTTTAGTCCTGCTTTAGAACTGTTTTAGTCCTGCTTTAGTCCTGCCTTAGAACTACTTTAGTCCTGTTTTAGTCCTGTTTTAGTCCTGTTTTAGTCCTGTTTTAGACCTGCTTTAGACCTGTTTTATTCCCGCTTTAGTCCCGCTTTAGTCCTGCTTTAGACCTTGTCACATTTCGTTTCTTCTTCTGAACTCTCCTTCATTCTCAGGAAAAGTCTAGTTGGAATCATTTGACTCTAATTGTGTTTTGTCCTGGTTTGACCTCTGACCAAGCTGCATCTTATTTGAGCCTGATTTAGTGCTTTTATTACGGTGCTTTCCCGGCTCTAAAACGTGACGCCTATAAAACCCCGCCCTATTTAAACTTATTACATTCAAACTACAAAGTGAACATCCTCACGTCTGCAAACTGTCACTTTCAAACACGTGTTGGAGATAAAACGGAGACAAACCTTTCCCATATTTGCCGAACACATCAAGCTTGTGTCGTTTCTAAGGCTGGTGTTTGAGCTCACATCCTGTTTTTAAATGTTGCAGATGATTACCACGCCAGTCATCTCACGTCGCCGCGGTTACGCAAACACAATGACGTGCTCGTTATATCCGTCTGTTGAGCTCGACACATGGCAAACGCGCCCATCTCCCTCTCGATCTCTTCACACGCGCTGCCTCTGTAAATATTTGGCTTCCACACACTAAATTGAGACTAGCGTATTTTCAAGTAGAAGTATAAGGCCAAAAAATGCATAATAGAGAAGAAAAAAACATATATAAGTCGCACTGGAGTATAAGTCTCATTTTTAGGGGGAAATTTATGTGATAAAATCCAAGACCAAGAACAAACATTTCATCTTGAAATGCAGTTTAAAATAATAACAGATGAGAGAACATGGTGAATAGGTGTACGTATGCTAACGCTAACACCTTCAGCTACATGAGGCACAGACAGAACTGTGGTAAGTGTCTGGTATGTTAACGTAACATATGAACAGTTATTCAGATAACTATAGCATAAAGAACATGCTAACAAGTTTAGCAAAGCATCAGTTTTACCCCAAATCACTAAATCCATTGAATTCTTCTTCCTCTGTGTCACTTCTAAACAACTCCACAAACTCCAGAGGTAGAGGAAGTGCAGATTCTTCTTCTGCGTCGCTCAGAGCCTAGAGCGCCCTCTTGTGGTCGCCAGTGTGAAAATAACGAATAATATAACATATAAGTCGCTTTGGAGTATAAGGCCAAACTCTGAAAAAAGGTGGGACTTATAGACAATACAGTATTTTTGTCCCGGTCTGGACTTGGCTCGGTTCTACTACAGTCCTTGTTTATGTCCTTCCTCGGTTTAGTCCAAATTTCGACGTGTTGAATGTGACAGTGCGAACGCTTCCCTATACTGGTTTAAAACGGGCTAAAGCCTGGATTAAATTGGGCCTAAACTGGGTATAAACCGGATTTAAACTTGTCAAAAATGTATAATTAATGCATGACTAAAGCGTGGGTAGAATTTATCAGTTTACCGTATTTTCCTGACTATAAGTTGCACCAGCCAAAGAATGCATAATAGAGACTAAAAAACATAGTCGTACTGGAGTATGAAATGCGGTTGCAAGTGTGAAAATAACAAATATTATCACATAAGTCACTCCGGAGTATAAGTATATAAGTATAACAGGGTTCAGAATAAGCGGTATCGCATCGCAATATTTTTTTTGCGATACAAAAATGTGTGTTCAATTGTATAACCAAAGCGCCTAAAAGTACTGATCACTCGTCAATCGATCGTCAATAACGTCATGACACATGTAAGATGATGGGTTGTCATGACGAGTCCCGCTGCTGTCTCAGATCAGAGTCTGAAAGTGGGAGGAGCCACGTGCGGTAAAGTCGGACTTCCGAGGTCAATAGCTCCTAAACGCAAAAGTCCGATCATACACAGCCAAAATACTCATATTTACACTGCCACGTGACACAACCTCGTTTTTAACAATCAGATGCGTATTTTGGGCGCAGCGAATTACACTGATCCGAATGTGCAGACAGACCCGAGACTCGAGTGCTTAGGGACCGTCATCAAATGTGCTGCCGGAGCCGAGACGAGAGTACTTAGGGACCGTCAACAAATGGCAAAACGAAAAATGGAATGGAACGTCAAATAGAGCGGTACAATTTGAATAACGCATAAAATACACCATGATGGACGCCAAAGCAACCTTTATTTTTCCATCAGAAGCTTAATACTCCTGCAAATAGTCGTCTGAGTGATGATGATATGGAAGAAAGTTGATTAATTTGTTCAACAACTAATTTTATTTGCAATTTTTTGTTGTTGTTTTTTTTTAAATGTTTAAGTGTTTAAAAGTTAATTTGTTAATAGTTTTTTTTTTAAATAGAATATTTACAAATACATTTTAAATAAATAATCGTGTTATATCAATGGAAATTGTTAAATTGTGGATTGTTAGTCACTTTCGTGTTTTGCTATGCAATTATCAAATTGCTATACAAATTTGGAAAAATTAACAGATTGTTTAGCAGCGCCGCTATACAAGTGAAAATCCTTAATCTGAGCCCTGTAAGTAATAAGTCACACCCCGGCCAAAACTATGAAAAAAGGTGCAATTTATTGTCCGGAAAATACGGTAAATGAAGTCTGGAATGGGAGAGAACCAGAAACACTCAATTAGACCCAACGTACCCACAATTGTGCATCATTTATCTTACCTTTTTATTACACTTTAAAAGTGAATAATCCTTATTATATATCGCGTTTGAATCAAAATGTGTTGTACTTTGTGTAACGTGTTATTGCTGCAGTTTAGACTTTTACAAACATGTTGTGAAATGCGAGTGATTCTTGTCAAGTTTGTATTTATTCTTTGTATATAGATGGTTCAATGCTGGGCACAAACTTAAGAAGTTGTAATCTCAGTAATAATAATCGTATATCGAATAATTGTTAAATCACAACAATTGTTCCACTAAATATATAGATATAGATATAGATATTATATATATATATATGTATATATATGGATGGATGGATGATGTGTGCGTAAAACATATTGCTTTTTGGCTGTGCCAAACACAATTCGGGCGTCAGGAGGAGCTGATGACAAATGTTTGTGTTTTGTGTGTTTTACTGACTTTGTCTAAGAGATGACAAAAGGTTAGAATCGGAGCATAAAACTTAAGTGCACACAATGGGCACGTGAGAAGAGAAACAACACTATAGAGGAGAACATGTGTGACGCAGCGAGGCTGCTCCTCCTGTCTGGGGGCGGCTGTGGCACGGAGCACGGCTGCTGTTTGAGCTCATGATCCACTGCAGCTGCATCATGGGGAAAGTAAAGCGTTTATCCAACAGTCAGTGGATGATGCGTAACAGGAAAGGTGCTGCTAAACGCAGTGTCTTGTCTTGTAATAAACACACGTAAGACATCGTTTTAAAGGCCAGGAAAAACTTTAACATCTATTTCAGGCTTTTATGTAGTTCTAAACTGTCAGCTCATTCCAAGCTCGTTCTTGTGTGTCCTGACCGTGGTGCTGAAAGTGAACATGCTCACGTCACGACTACGACTTTTTTTCATTAATTAAGGACTTTTTTTCTCGTTATTTAATCATTTTTTTCTCGTTATTGTCGTTAATTTACGATTTTTTTCTCATTAATTAACGTCTTTTCTTATTAATTAATGACTTTATTCTCGTAGTGCAGCGCATTTTTGGGGGGGTTGGCCCTTATACTCCGTCATAATAAATTAATAAAATAATAATAATAAAAAATACATGTATTTTTTAGATATATTAAAAAATAATAATAAAATAAATACATCATAAATAAATAAAAAATATAAATTAATACAATAATAACCTTCTCCCTTTACTTTACTTAAAGGCGCAATGGACGATTTTTCGGCGATTTGAGAACGCAGGTGGAAGTGCACATGCGCACTCCCCCGTGCGGTCTGATACAACACACACGTGTTTGTTTATTAGCGCGACAGATCGCATCACATCTCTCGTCTCCTGTAGATTTCCATCCACTTCTGCGTCAGCTCGAACTGTCTTTCTCCGTCTTCATTTTGCCCCGTACACTGAGGGAACTATATTATGATAGATCCATGCGCTTAGGCACGCGGAAACGTGGGGACGAGCCGACGCGGCTGCAGGTGAGCGATAGGTGCGTTTTATGATTGATACGTGGCAGGACAAATGATTTATCCACGCCACGAGGAAATAAGGCTTAGATTTGTGCCCAAAAAATCGTCCATTCAACCTTTAAACTGTCATTTGTGGTGTGTGTAATTACAGGCTATGGCCACACGGTGCCACTTTCCGACGAGGGCAAGGCCTTCTGCATCTTCTACTCCGTCTTCGGCATCCCCCTCACCCTGCTCTTCCTCTCCGCCGTGGTGCAGAGGATCATGGTGGGCGTCACTCGCGGGCCCATCGCCTACTTCCACCGACGCTGGGCCACGTCCAAGTCGGTCCTCGCCGTCGCCCACGCCGTCTGCATGGGAGTCGCCCTCACGCTGCTGCTGCTGATCATCCCGTCGTGGATACTCGTGACCATGGAGAAGAACTGGAACTTCCTGGAGTCGTTCTATTTTTGTTTCATCTCCTTGACGACCATCGGCCTGGGGGATTACGTCCCCGGGTCGTCTCATAAAGAAGACCGCACACATCCACAGCTCTACAGGCTGGGCATCACAGGTGAGTTATTTGGGGTTTATTACTTCCACGCCGACTCTACAAGGGAAATATGGCAAAAACTATTATATTTTGTCTTTTACTTTTAACAAACGAAGCTTAAAATGGCTTTCGATTTCGATTACACGAACACAAACAAGACTTTAACACAATTTGTCACATTTTTTTGCCAAAGTCTGAACTCTCTAGTCAAATCGCAATCACAAACTACTTTTTCTGACCCAAAACCCAAACGGATTGTTGGAAATGACAGAATCTCAATTTTAATTAAAATTCCATTAATTGCACAGCTGTATTTTTGAGTCGTTTGGTGTTTTGTGTAGTTACGGCACGACACAAGCAAATACGTCCATACATCATACTCTTTTTATTTATGTAGTCAATCATTCCTAAAACATAAAATAAAAAAAAAAACATTAAAAAATGTACAATAAAAGCTGAAACGCTGAGGATTAAAAGGCAAATATTAAAAGCTAACACTGAAACGTAAAAATTAAAACTTTGATATGTATAAAACCTGTTCCATTGTTCTGACATGGCTTCACCATTGAACTTACTTCCTCTACCACAGATTTTTCTTACTTTCTTTTGTGCTTTTATGGATTAATCATCCTTTTGTTTGATTATTCTATTATTGTAAACCAAACAGTGAAGTTCCCTTAAACATAATATTCTGAAAAACATGTATTTTCAGACCTTTATAACTGAATATGTCTTATATTTACTACTGGTGAAACAAGTTGCATTGCATTTTATTGTGTATTTTAATAGATTTTTTTTGTACTCAGAATACTCTCAAAATATAGTAACCCTAAACGTGTGCAAATGGTACTGCACTCAAACCAACTATAACAATAAATCCTGCAAATTTCATGTTCTTTTAGTACATTTTCACAGCGATATTTCAATTGTACATTTAACATTGTGAATTTGGAGTTTATTTTATTCTAATACTTGCATGGAAATGTCCTTTTTTTAATCTATATTCCCTACAAAAAGGCCAAATGTTTTAAAAGTAGGTACCAACATACAGTAAGTGCAGTTCTAGAGGTAGAAGTGGCAATAACAACAGCTTTAAGGATTTAGCGACTGCGTCATTGGTTAATTCTTTATTTAATTCCACATCACAGACACAATAGCTTGGTAAACGGACGCGCCATTTTGTGCACAATGCGTTTTTTATCCGTGCGAATCCACTTCCGCGACCAAAACCAACGCGTAATAATAAAGCAACGCATGTCACTATTTCAAATTTTAGCGCGACGATTTTTGTGAGAATAAACATTACGATTTAATGATTATTGACGCCGCGACCAAAACAATAAAACCGTAAAATCCAAAATGTTCTTTCCTTATTGTTTTCTTAACACATTTCTGCTCCTTGATATGTGTGACCTGCTTTATGAAATCTTTCTGAATGATTAAATTGACATAAATAAAGCACTTTACGTTTAGGTTTACTTTATTTAGCTTTTTAAAATGGTCACTTTTCTTTTAACTAAACTAAAAATAAGACTTAATTTAGTTCAAAATGTGTCACTTTTGTATCATTTGAACTTTGAAAAAACAACATTTTTCTTAAATTGACACAATTTATAATTTTTTACGATTATATAATTTACTTTTTTGAGTAAAGGGTAAACAGAAAAGCTTCCAAGAATAATCACATTTATTTTAACTAAACAAAAAAGACCTAATTTAGTTCAAAATGTGTCACTTTTCTATCATTTGAACTTTAAAAAAAGTTTTTTTTCTTCAAAAACTTACACGATTATAATTTTTTACGATTTATATTTTTAGCTGTTTGGAGGAAAGTGTAAACAGAAAAGCTTCTTAAATCATCACATTTATTTTAACCAATCTAAAAAATACCTAATTTAGTTCGAACATTGTCAAATTTTCTATAAATTGAATAAAAAAAGATGATTTTTTCTTTAAAAAATTCACAATTATATTTTCTTTTTAGTCATTACGATTATATTGTGACCTAAATAATCCTGATTATCATTTTAACCTATAAATCTTGTCATCCCCGTTTCCCGACATTAACAAAATATGTGCAAAACGTGTTCTCGGCATTACCGTAAGCTCTGTAAAACCGCACCTACACTTATTTCCTGTTAGACGCTGGAGTTTGCAGAAGCCGTATAAAGTTACTTCACTAGAGTAACTGACTCCACTTTCACTGCAGCGTGGACAAAAGCACAGATTCTTCTCCACCGGGTCATGGCCTGAAGAGATTCACTGAGTAGTTCAAAAGCAGCTTATTACCAGTCGTTTCAAACAGGGAAATGTGCAAAAACCTGAGAATACAAGTTAAAGCTCATCAAACCGGCAGGATCTGTAAACCTGTTTGTCAGAATGTTTCCTGACTGGAGGCGAAAGGAAGTAAACCTTAACATAGTTTCAATGATAAACTGATAAACTGACAACAGAGCGAAATACCAATGGGGCTTTGTAGTCTTAATGACAAAAAGGAGGCCACAACTTTGACTTTCTGGGTGAGAAGTGTCAGATAGTTTGCTTTTCTGTCACAAAGAATGGAAGGATGTAGGCCAGGTCAATGGTTCTCTAAGTATTTGTCCAGTAAAACTCATTCAAAACCAAGCTTTATTCAGAGAGAGCTGAGTTTCTTTCACAATCTCCTATTAAATGAACAAAGAATGTAAATAAATAAAAAAAACAACTGCTGTAAACTTCTCTAAATCAGGCTCTGATATCACTGGTTTTCATTTGCAACTTGATTTTTCATATTTTGACATATTTTTAAGATCATTTTCCACTTCTTCACTTCCCCTCCATTCCAGAAGTATTTAAAATGTTTTTGTATTCACACTTTTGACGGGTATGTAGTATGTTTATTTTACCCTGTCAGATCAAAGTATAAGGAATTATTCTAATAGTGATATACTTTTATTTAATTTATTTTTTGTATTTTATTTTGTATTTTTGTTTAATTATTTATTTGTTATTTATTTATCTTTAATTTATTTTAAATTTTTAATAAAACATTTTACTCTTTACAAATGCAAAACAGTAACAATAATGAGGACAAGAACAAAAACAGCAAAAGAAAGTGTGTCTGTAAGTAAAAAGAGTAAAAACGTGTTAAATTACCATCATCACAATGCTATCATATATATATACTTATTTACCGTTTACCTCTGTACTTCATCAGCTCTAGAACTTGTAATTCACATACTGTCCCCATTATAAGTCATTATGAGTCATTTCCACACAGTTTTTTCCCTTTCCCGTCCTGTAAAAATATTACTCATTGGCGTGGCGCTGCACAGCGTCATCAGACTCCTCCTGAACCTGCCACGCCCTCTGGCCTCTGTTGACTTTACTCACTCCATTGATTACAGACGCCACAGATTAGCTTTTGTTGTGGCTAAATCCTGTTCCACATCAAATACTAGTGTCCTGTGGAGGTATTTCTACGTCAGCAACAGCAAAGTTGTATTGTATTATTGTTGTTGTGTTGCTTTTGATGGCGGTTGTGCTATATATATATATATATATATATATATATATATATATATATATATATATATATATATATATATATATATATATATATATATATATATATATATATATATATATATATATATATATATATATATATATATATATATATATATATATATATATATATATATATATATATATATATATATATATATATATATATATATATATATATATATATATATATATATATATATATATATATATATATATATATATATATATATATATATATATATATATATATATATATATATATATATATATATATATATATATATATATTCCCCCCATTATTAAACTAAAACTTTAAAGAAAGATTAAAACAAAAAACAAAACTACATTAGCAATTTTCATAGGATGCTCTCATCCTGTTTCTTCATCTGCAACATTAATATTAATCTAAATTAAATTGAATGAAAAATCATTGTAAAACTGTAGAATCTGTTTCTACTGGAATTTAATTAATGTCTTCATATTTTTTCTACTTTATTTTAAAAACCATAATAACAAAGTTCAAAGTGCTTACACAAACGGCACATAAAACACCAGGAAATACAAACCTAGCGAAATGACATACAAAACATGAAATAAAAATCATAAAATACTTTAGATTCGATACATTGAATAGTTTAAATACAAGAAATAAGAAAGAAGCGATGAAATAACAGATTAATACATTGTTAAAGATACAGTTATATAGCATGCATTTAGTTCTTTTTCTTGTGATATTGTTTAAAGAATTAATTATACGGGACATTTTTGATTCAAGGAAATAGAAGAAGGGCTGAGATTTGAGGAATGTCTGTGAAATGACCAAATACAAATGTGTTTGAGTAATAATTGTCTTTTAACGATAATTACAAAACAATTACTTGACATGGAGGGTTTTCACATCATTGTAATGATCCCATATCATGCTATTTGTCCTGTTCCGTAGTCCACCCTATGGGTGTATTGGATAATAATAAGTGCCATAACATCATAGTTATGAAATATCACCCATGCCTTGGACCCCGCTCACAAACCCGGAAATGCAAACGGATTCGCCCCCACCCTTGCGAAGAGCAATGCGCCTCCCCCGCCCACCCTGCGCCCCGGGGGGGGGGCGTGTTACAGGTACAGAGTGCTTCCTGGAGGATGGGCTGAAACAGAGGAGCACTTTACAGGGATGATGCGTTGCTGTGAGTCTGCTCATCCGAGGACAAGGATATAGACTGTACTCTCGCTAAAGACTGCAGGAATCAATCAAAAAAACACTTTGGGCACATATATGAGGCACCAATAGCACTGTAAGAAGGTTAAAAGCTCTGAAAAGTCGATTTAGCATAATATGGGACCTTTAACATCTGCTGGTGAATTAAATGTCCTTTCTGCTGCAGTTTACCTGCTGGTGGGCCTGATCTTCATGCTGGTCATGCTGGAGACGTGCTGCGAGCTGCCGCAGATGAGGCGACTCCGGCAGCGCTTTTACAACGAAGACGTCCACGAGCTCCACCCGGAGACCGCCACCATCATCGACCGGGACCAGCTGAGCGAACACTACACGGCCGAGGCCCTTCCCACCATCCCCTCCGTCTCCGAGCAGGCGGCGTCCATGAAGGGCGGCGGCGGCGGCGGTCTGGCCTACAGTGCGGCGAGCGTCCAGAACGGAAAGCTCAGATGACACGAGACGCAAACGCCGACGTCGCCAATACCGGGTTTTTTTTGGGGGGGATGATATTTTGTGCGTTTCTTTGCGTTCGACATGAGGCATTAACAATTCAGCCACATTAAAACATGGCTCCATATTTATGTATATAGCATTTCTCGTATGTGAAATATGAAGAATATAATATGTTTATTATTTCTCGTTGTTTAAAGGCGCAATGGACGATTTTTCGGCGATTTGAGAACGCAGGCGGAAGTGCGCATGCGCACTCCACCGTGCGGACTGATACAACACACACGTGTGTTTGTTTATTAGCGCGACAGATCGCATCGCTCGTCTCCCGTAGATTTCCATCCACTTCTGCGTCAGCTCGAACTGTCTTTCTCCGTCTTCATTTTGCCCCGTACACTGAGGGAACTATATTATGATAGATCCATGCGCTTAGGCACGCAGAAACGTGGGGACGAGCCTGACGCGGCTGCAGGTGAGCGGTAGGTGTGTTTTATGATTGATACGTGGCAGGACAAATGATTTATCCACGCCACGAGGAAATATGATAAAAAATTTGCTGAAAAAAATCGTCCATTCCACCTTTAAGTTTCTATTGGTTTAGTTCAGTATTTCTGCTCAGACTCCGTCCAGAAAGAAACTAGAAACAAAATGAGTGATTATTTATAGTGCTTATTACAGAGGGCTGCGCTACAAAGCTGCAATCGGCTAACCCGGGCTAGCTAACAAGCTAACTTTAGCCCGCGTTAACATCCATGTGACTCACGCTTTTCAAATTATGACGTTGTTTGTCCCCGTAGAAAATACTCATCATAGTTTTTCACATGTCAAGTTGCAGTTTGTGAAGGAAATTTGACAGTTAACAGTTGAAAATTACAGGAAGTAGAGGCGAGTTCTCTCTATAATGTCATCAAAACGCGCCATTGCATAAAAAATGTAGAGAATCTTTGCGACTTGCACGTTTTTATGACAGATTAAACCGTTATTTAACAAAATAAAGGTGTTGCCAGGTGTAATTATGTGTCAAGTCATGACTAGTGTATCATTTGAATGGAGTTTGCAGTTGTTTACAATCTGGTTGCTAAGTAACAGTTGTGGAATTACCTGTCGTATTTGCTGGCCGTCTCAAACCAGGAAGTGACCTTATAAAACGTCACCAAAATTGGCAAAAAACAGATCTAAATATAAGTTAAACATGTTCCCTTTTGTTTGAGTGAAAAGTGTAGTTTCATGTGTCGTGGAGACTTTAAATAACATAACATTGGATAAATAACTACGAGTATTACTTTATATCTAAGTACACGGATTTACTAACTGGAGGAATTCCACAATATCAAATGTTAGTGATACGATTATTATGAGAAAAAAATGTCACTATTTAACAATTATTCACAATTATTGAGACTGAACTTTCTGAAAGACAAAGTAAAGTTAAACTGCTAAAATTGTCACAATTATTATTTTTTGGTTCTTACGATTCTGTTGTGACCTGAATATGATACGTTGATTTATAATATATACATATTTTTGACGAACATAAAACAACAAAAGAGAGGAAGATTTTTTTTTTTTTTTACCATTTTATTTCTTAAAAAAACAAAATGAATAGAGAAAAGAAAGAGGAGAGAAAATAAAACAAAATATATATAAAATATTAATATATAAAAATAACAGATTAAAAACATGACAAATCTTGAAGAAGAAAAAAATAATAATAAAAAATTAAATAACTACTGCTGTTTTTTGCTCTGCATCTTAACCTCTACAAACAAAAATGAAACGCTGATGTTCACGTTGCAATCTGTAACATTCCCGGGGGTTATCCTTTGTGCTTGTTTCCATGGCGATGTTATTGCTTTGCCTGCAATGTTCAATGAAATCAAACTCCTCTGTCCGGCAGTTACTCTATCATAGTTTTATGTAATTGCCAAAAGTAACCTTGAAAAACACACAAATATTCACACTTGACGTCGTGTCTGCTTGTCACCATGGAGATGCAGAAGTAAAACTGTACTGTGGAACTTTCCAGGCAACATAATAACATAACAGTCACATAGAGCACCTTCAAGTAAACAAATACCATGTCAAGTTGTCCATGTAATTCTTTCATGTTGTGAGATGGTAACTTGTTATTTTGATATTTTAGTTGACAACGTTTCATTTTTCGAGCGTAGAAATAACTTTGTATCACTTTGTCCTTAAACGCTGACTCTTTTTAAGTCAAAATCAAGCTGTGTTTTTGTTCTCTCGCTGATGAGAGTCAAAAGTGTTGGGTGGAAGGGCTCGACGACCAAACCTCCTGACGCCAGAACTTTAGAGTGACAGGCGAGTTTATTTAACCGCCGTGTGCATTCTGACCACCAGGGGGCGTTTCCATCCGTCCATTTTCTACCGCTTGTTCCCTTTCGGGGTCACGGGTGACTGGAGCCTATCCCAGTGACTTCAGGCCTTAGGCGGGGTACACCTTGGACAGTGGCCAACACAGAGACATAGACATAACAGTCATTCACTCTCACGTTCATTTGCATAGGGAAATCACATAATACATATACGAACTGTTCCATCTTCTGCTTCTAGTCCGTGTGACATGTTCACAGTGAAAAGTCTTAACACGTGAATAAACGAGGTATTTGAAGGTTTTGATTGCGTCTTTGTGGAACACTTGTAATACTGTCTTTAGGCCCGTAGGAGGCAGCATTGGCTCACGTTGTACAATATTGAAGTTCATTATATTCTACTGGATGTTTAGACGTATAATATGCAGATAAGACACAATTCTACTCGAGATTAAGCAGATGAAGCCTTTATTATAGGCGGAAGGGTCAGGATTATTAGGTTAATTGATAATTGTGATTATTTAGCTCACAATATAATCGTTAAAAATAAAAAAAAATTATAGTTGTGAAAAATTTTGATGATAAAAAAAGTGACATCTTGAACTAAATAAGTCTTCTTTTTTTTTTTTTAGTTTAATAAAAATGACGATTTTAAAAGCAAAATGTAGTATTTTCTGCTCAAAAAGTACATTTAAATGAAAAGTGCTTTTTTTTTTATCTTGCCGTTTATGTCATTAATCGTACATAAAGTTTAATTTCATAAAGCAGGTCACGTATCGAGGAGCCGTGACGTGTTCAGGAAACGAGAAGGAAAGAAAATGTTGGATTTGATTGTTGATTTGGTCGTGACGTTCATAATGGCGCATAATCGTTAAATCCTAATGTTTATTCTCATAATAATCATTACAGTAAAATTGGAAAAAGTGACATCCTAGAGAAGTATTAGTTTTCATCAGTTTTTTGGACATATAACATACTTGACGTCTGCTAAACGCTGCAAACACAATCCTAAACAAATTTGTAGCTTCACAAACTGCAGTTTTACATTTAAATCCGATAAACGGGCGCTCGAAAGCCAGTTTTACCACCAAAACGCTCTGAACTTCAGTCTCATGTTTTTCTGTCTTCATTCAATTTTTTTAATTTAAATTTGCAGAACGTATTTACCGTATTTTCCGCACAATAAGGCTCACTGGATTATAAAGCGCACAGTCAACGAATGTTCTATTTTCGATCATTTTTCATACATAAAGCGCACCGGACTATAAGGCGCATTAAGGGAAACAAAAGTGTCAGATAAGTCGGTCTGTTTGACTTTATTAATGCAGCTTGTGCGGAAAGTGGCCAACTTTTCTACGTAATCTTTTGACAGTTGTTGCGAGATATTAATTAAGGCGCACGGTTGTTTTTTGAGAAAATTAAAGGCTTTTAAGTGCGCCTTATAGTCCGAAAAATACGGTAATCATTTACAGCTACACCAACTCTGCTATGTGAGTACGTGTTGCATATTAAACGTAGACTGTATGTGGGACAAACCATTTTCCCCGTTGGATTTAAATGTCGCATCTTTTGTTGTTTGCGTTTGAGCGCTCACATATACCGTAGTTTCCGGACTATAAGTTGCACCTTTTTTTTATAGTTTTGGCCGGGGTGCAACTAATACATATATTTATATTTATACTCCAGAGCGACTTATACATGTTTTTTTTCTTCTCTATTATGCATTTTTTTGTCTGGTGCGACTTATACTCCGGTGCGACTTATAGTCCAGAAAATACGGCAGTTGTTTTTGGCTGTTTTGTTTGGATTTTTATGTTGAAATAGACCGTGTTTGGGCCAAAGTCCTTTCCATGTGTGAATGAGCCTGGAATATGGTAAAAACCAGGTGAATTCCAGGGGCTGGTACAGTGTGTTTCTGTATGAACGCTGTGTGTTCTGAGGAAAGGCCAGAGAACAGTGTGACACGATGACCTAAATGATCAAACTAAAGGGTTTGGTTGCAAAAAAAAAACTGTAAAAAAGTGTAATATAATAGTTTCAAACGGGTCAATTACAGTTTATGCAATATATCAAGTGCTCTTTACATCCACTAGAGGGTGACTTTGTACAAATTTATCGCAATAAAGCCTTTTTTCTGCAAATTTTTTTCAATTTGAATTCACAAAAGGCAATATTCTTCTATGTTTCCATATATATTTTGAGCTCATTCATATTTATACTACTTCAGTGCCTTATAGATATATTTCTGAATGTTTCTAATACTTTTAATTTCATGTTAAACTATATAATTTTGCTTGGATCTGTCCGAATGTCGAGCACATCTACACTTTACAATAATGTGTGTAAATGATCAGCTTTACTATTTAAATATAGTAATGTACAGAAAGATGTAAACACTGCCATCTAGTGTCCTTAAGTGTACCATAAATATTTAAAAATGTCTGTATATTTAGCTATATATATTTAGCTTATATCGAAGCTTGTAGATTCCATTTAAAATAAACACTTTTAAACACATTTTCATCTCTTCTGTTTCAGTCCAGTCATGACACCAGCACTTTTATTTGTTTTATATATATATATTTTTAATATATAAACTTGGATTACTTTATTTATTCACATTGTTTCATGACACATACGTGCGGAGGTTTGGTGCACACAATATTTACAGTCGCGCTCTCATTCACACACAATAAAACGTCAGTGAGATCAAGAATAAAACGAGACCTTCAAAATAAAAGTCCCTGGGTCGGTCCTGAGTCTGGAAATAATATTTGTTTTACAAAGGGTTATTTTGAAAAAGTAAAAGATGTGGGTGATGCATGGAGACCACAACTACTATAATAACTTTTTACTATCGCATTTACTATCTAAGTTACCTGAGTTAGGAGCTATTGAAAAGAATCCTTGATTTCTGATGAAAAATATTTGTTTAAAATTTACAAAGGGTCGACACGGACGCGACTAAACCTTTAACCCGTCATGAGTGCACCTTTAACGCATCATGAGTGCCCCTTTAACCCATCATGAGTGCTCCTTTAACCCATCATGAGTGCACCTTTAACCCGTCATGAGTGCACCTTTAACGCATCATGAGTGCACCTTTAACCCATCATGAGTGCTCATTTAACCCATCATGAGTGCACCTTTAACCCATCATGAGTGCACCTTTAACCCATCATGAGTGCTCCTTTAACCCATCATGAGTGCACCTTTAACCCATCATGAGTGCACCTTTAACCCATCATGAGTGCTCCTTTAACCCATCATGAGTGCACCTTTAACCCATCATGAGTGCACCTTTAACCCATCATGATTGCACCTTTAACACATCATGATTGCACCTTTAAGATATCATGAGTGCACCTTTAACACATCATGAGTGCACCTTTAACCCATCATGGTTGCACCTTTAACACATCATGATTGCACCTTTAACGCATCATAACGCAGTGGGTCCAGTTCGCCTCAGTCGGTCCCTCATCTGCCTGAAGAGTGGGTCCAGCTCCAGTCTCCCTCGTGTCCGTCTGTGAGAGTCGGATCTCTCCTTCACTGGAACTCCTCCAGGTTTCTACGCTTTTTTCCCAAAGAGGTTTTTTTTTGTAGTTTTTCCTGGCCGAGAAGGAGAGTCTAAGGACAGAGGACCCTGGGACATCGTCCCTCGCCACCACAGACATTGTTGATTCATTTCTCCCTGTGGCCCTCAGAGGCAACTGTTGTTGTGATTTTGGGCCTTACAAAAATAAATTGATTTGATTTGATCATGACCTTTAAGACATCATGAGTGCACCTTTAACCCATCATGATTGCACCTTTAAGACATCATGAGTGCACCTTTAACCCATCATGAGTGAACCTGAGTGCACCTTTAAGACATCATGAGTGCACCTTTAACCCATCATGAGTGTACCTTTAAGATATCATGAGTGCACCTTTAACCCATCATGAGTGCACCTTTAACACATCATGATTGCACCTTTAACACATCATGAGTGCACCTTTAACCCATCATGAGTGCACCTTTAACCCATCATGAGTGCACCTTTAACCCATCATAAGTGCACCTTTAACACATCATGAGTGCACCTTTAACCCATCATGAGTGCACCTTTAACCCATCATAAGTGCACCTTTAACACATCATGAGTGCACCTTTAACCCATCATGAGTGCACCTGAGTGCACCTTTAACCCATCATGATTGCACCTTTAACCCATCATGAGTGCACCTTCAACCCATTATGAGTGCTCCTTTACCACATCATGAGTGCACCTTTACCACATCATGAGTGCACCTTTAACACATCATGAGTGCACCTTTAAGACATCATGAGTGCACCTTTAACACATCATGAGTGCACCTTTAACACATCATGAGTGCACCTTTAACCCATCATGAGTGCACCTTTAAGACATCATGCGTGCACCTTTAACCCATCATGATTGCACCTTTAACACATCATGAGTGCACCTTTAACCCATCATGAGTCCACCTTTAAGACATCATGAGTGCACCTTTAACCCATCATGAGTGCTCCTTTAACACATCATGAGTGCACCGTTAACCCATCATGATTGCACCTTTAACACATCATGAGTGCACCTTTAACCCATCATGAGTGCACCTTTAAGACATCATGAGTGCACCTTTAACCCATCATGAGTGCACCTTTAAGACATCATGCGTGCACCTTTAACCCATCATGATTGCACCTTTAACACATCATGAGTGCACCTTTAACCCATCATGAGTCCACCTTTAAGACATCATGAGTGCACCTTTAACCCATCATGAGTGCACCGTTAACCCATCATGATTGCACCTTTAACACATCATGATTGCACCTTTAACCCATCATGAGTGCACCTTTAAGACATCATGAGTGCACCTTTAACCCATCATGAGTGCTCCTTTAACACATCATGAGTGCACCTTTAACCCATCATAAGTGCACCTTTAACCCATCATGAGTGCACCTTTAACCCATCATGATTGCACCTTTAACACATCACGATTGTACCTTTAACCCATCTTGAGTGCACCTTTAACCCATCATGAGTGCACCTTTAAGCCATCATGAGTGCACCTTTAACCCATCATGAGTGCTCCTTTAACACATCATGAGTGCACCTTTAACCCATCATGAGTGCACCTTTAACCCATCATGAGTGCACCTTTAACCCATCATGAGTGCACCTTTAACCCATCATGAGTGCACCTTTAAGACATCATGAGTGCACCTCTAACCCATCATGGGTGCACCTTTAACCCATCACGAGTGCACCTTTAACACATCATGGGTGCACCTTTAACTCATCATGAGTGCACCTTTAACTCATCATGAGTGCACCTTTAAGTCATCATGAGTGCACCTTAAACACATCATGAGTTTACCTTTAAGACATCATGAGTGCACCTTTAACCCATCCTTTAACCCATCATGAGTGCACATTTAACCCATCATGAGTGCACCTTTAACTCATCATGAGTGCACATTTAACCCATCATGAGTGCACCTTTAACCCATCATGAGTGCACCTTTAAGACATCATGAGTGCACCTTTAACCCATCATGAGTGCACATTTAACACATCATGAGTGCACCTTTAACCCATCATGATTGCACCTTTAAGACATTATGGGTGCACCTTTAACCCATCATGAGTGCACCTTTACCACATCATGAGTGCACCTTTAACACATCATGAGTGCATCTTTAATTTTACACCTCGTTATTTTTCCTTTGGAAATTGAAAAATACAGAAAATTAAAGACTTTTAATTAACTAAATATGTGTTTCTGTCATTAATTATTCAAATGTTGTTCTGTTGTTGACAAGTTTTTGTTTTCCACCAATAAAATAAAAGCCCCTCTCTCTCTCGCTCCCCCTCTCTCCCTCCCCCTCCCTCTCTCTCTCTCTCTCTCTCCCTCCCCCTCTCTCTCTCTCTCTCTCTCTCTCTCTCTCTCTCTCTCCCTCCCTCTCTCTCTCTCTCTCTCTCTCTCCCTCCCTCTCTCTCTCTCTCTCTCTCTCTCTCTCTCTCTCTCCCTCCCCCTCTCTCTCTCCCTCCCTCTCTCTCCCCTCTCTCTCGCTCTCTCCCCCTCCTTTCCTCCTCACTCCCTGTATCCTCTCTTCCTCTCCTCCAGCCCCGGTGGCTCCTCGCTCATTCTCTCTCTCCCTCATTCCTCAGCTCTCGCTGGAGCTCCAGACTCTCCGGTCCCTCCTCGGTGCTTCCCCCGGTGTTTCTCCTCAAGTCTCTCTCCCGGTCCTTCTTCCGGTCTCTCTCTCCTCGGTGTCCCTCCCCGTGTGTCTCCGGTCCTTCTCCCGCGTGTCTCCCGCGTGTCTCCGCGGTCCCTCCCCGCGTGTCTCCGGTCCCTCCTCGGCCGCCGCGGAGCCGCTGATGCTCGGACAAGATGACGATCCAGAACACGCTCCGGGATCACGGGCAGCGGCACCGCCCGCGCATGGCCGGCCTCGCCAAGGTACCGCGTTCATCATTTGTGTTTCATTTTAGTTTTTTGAGCTCGTTTTAGTTCAAACAAACGCGTCATGTTTTGTTTATTGTTTCGTGGATAGAAAAAGACAAAAGAAAAACGGATCAAAATCATTCTTATATTATTATTATTATTATCATTATTATTATTATTGTATATCATAATTATTACTTTGACTGGATGAAACGTGTTGACTTCAGACTTAAAGCGACACGTGTTTTGTTTTTGTCTCATTCACTTTTTTTTGTTTAAGAAAGACACTAAAACACAAACCGCTCGTGCTTTTCCCATTCAGAAGATGGAATATGTAGTTCTAAATTGTTATTTATCGCCATGGCAACAGTCCTCATTTCTCATCCTTCTGAATCCTGAAAACCACAGAAAAATATTGAGTTTATTTGACTTTTTGGCTGAAATTGCACACTTTTTCTGTCACTTTGAGACACTTTTAATGGTTTTAATTGGACAGAACACCTGCCACCACAAAAACAACAACAATAACTGTGAGTTTTAAGAGTTTTAAAATTATTTCTACGGATAAAACTTTAATGTGTTTTTGTGGCCGCAGCAGAAACACGTGATAAAGCACATGTTTCTGTCTTTAGAGTCACATAAACACACGTCACTATGGCAACAGTATCAGAGTCAGGGTTTCTCAGGAGAGTCGTCTTCAGGTCGATGTCAGGAAACGCTACGAGGCTGTTATTCCCTCCAGAGACAGCAGGGGGCGACGTGTGTGTGTGTGTGTGTGTGTGTGTGTGTGTGTGTGTGTGTGTGTGTGTGTGTGTGTGTGTGTGTGTGTGTGTGTGGGGGGGGGGGACTCTAAGTGTAGATGAATAATGCAGCGATGACCTTCAGGTTGATCGGCTTCACTTTAATCCAGATCCTGATCATCTCCAACTGTGTCACATGACGTATCAGGACTAAACCAGGTCTAAACCAGGACTAAACCAGGACTAAACCAGGTCTAAACCAGGTCTAAACCAGGACTAAACCAGGTCTAAACCAGGTCTAAACCAGGACTAAACCAGGTCTAAACCAGGTCTAAACCAGGTCTAAACCAGGACTAAACTAGGTCTAAACCAGGTCTAAACCAGGACTAAGCCAGGTCTAAACCAGGTCTAAACCAGGACTAAACCAGGTCTAAACCAGGTCTAAACCAGGACTAAACTATGTCTAAACCAGGTCTAAACCAGGACTAAACCAGTTCTAAACCAGGACTAAACTAGGTCTAAACCAGGTCTAAACCAGGACTAAACCAGGTCTGAATCAGGTCTAAACCAGGACTAAACCAGGTCTAAACCAGGTCTAAACCAGGACTAAACCAGGTCTGAACCAGGACTAAACCAGGTCTAAACTAGGTCTAAACCAGGACTAAACCAGGTCTAAGCCAGGTCTAAACCAGGACTAAACTAGGTCTAAACCAGGTCTAAACCAGGACTAAGCCAGGTCTAAACCAGGTCTAAACCAGGACTAAACCAGGTCTTAACCAGGTCTAAACCAGGACTAAACTATGTCTAAACCAGGTCCAAACCAGGACTAAACCAGGTCTAAACCAGGACTAAACTAGGTCTAAACCAGGTCTAAACCAGGACTAAACCAGGTCTGAACCAGGTCTAAACCAGGACTAAACCAGGTCTAAACCAGGTCTAAACCAGGACTAAACCAGGTCTGAACCAGGTCTAAACCAGGACTAAACCAGGTCTAAACCAGGTCTAAACCAGGACTAAACTAGGTCTAAACCAGGACTAAACCAGGTCTAAACTAGGTCTAAACCAGGACTAAACTAGGTCTAAACTAGGTCTAAACCAGGACTAAACTAGGTCTAAAACAGGTCTAAACCAGGACTAAACTAGGTATAAACTAGGTCTAAACCAGGACTAAACTAGGTCTAAACCAGGTCTAAACCAGGACTAAACTAGGTCTAAACCAGGTCTAAACCAAGACTAAACCAGGTCTAAACCAGGACTAAACCAGAACTAAACTAGGTCTAAACTAGGTCTAAACCAGGACTAAACTAGGTCTAAACCAGGTCTAAACCAGGTCTAAACCAGGACTAAACCAGGACTAAACCAGGACTAAACCAGGTCTAAACCAGGACTAAACTAGGTCTAAACCAGGACTAAACCAGGACTAAACCAGGACTAAACCAGGTCTAAACCTGGACTAAACCAGGTCTAAACCAGGACTAAACCTGGTCTGAACCAGGAGCGGGGCTTGTCAGTGTGAAGAGGTGGGGCTTGTTACAGTTCAATAAAGTGTTGATGACTTTGACCTTTGACCTGCAAATGTCATGTTTTTCCAAAAGCAGAAAACTTTAAACTTGTTGAAGTCCGTCTGCTGTGAATGAGCGAGGAGGTGGCGGTCGTCATGGCGATGCCTCCAGCCGTTGTCGTGGAAACGCCGGCTCCAGATGAAGACGATGACGATGTTTTGTTTGTGTGTTTCAGGCGGAGAGTTTGGTTCTGGAGATGCAGGATCCTAAATCTGGAGTCAAGTCTCAGCCACAAAGACTCGTCATCACCACCATCCCCCACGCAGTCACAGGTCTGGACCAGGACCAGGACCAGGACCAGGACCAGGGCCAGGACCAGGACCAGGACCAGGACCAGGACCAGGGCCAGGGCCAGGACCAGAACCAGAACCAGAACCAGAACCAGAACCAGAACCAGAACCAGAACCAGAACCAGAACCAGGATCAGGATCAGGACCAAGACCAGGACCAGGACCAGGACCAGGACCAGGACCAGGACCAGGACCAGGGCCAGGGCCAGGACCAGGACCAGGACCAGGACCAGAACCAGAACCAGAACCAGAACCAGAACCTGGATCAGGACCAGGACCAGGACCAGAGCGAGGACCAGGACCAGGACCAGAGCCTGGACCAGGACCAGGACCAGGACCAGGACCAGGGCCAGGACCAGGACCAGGACCAGGACCAGGGCCAGGGCCAGGGCCAGGGCCAGGACCAGGACCAGGACCAGAACCAGAACCAGAACCAGAACCAGAACCTGGATCAGGATCAGGACCAAGACCAGGACCAGGACCAGAGCCAGGACCAGGACCAGGACCAGAGCCTGGACCAGGACCAGGACCAGGACCAGGACCAGGACCAGGACCAGGACCCGGACCCGGACCCGGACCCGGACCCAGAACCAGGGCCAGGGCCAGGGGACGCCACGCATCAGACCTGGTTTAGACCTGGTTTAGACCTGGTTTAGTCCTGGTTTAGTCCTGGTTTAGTCCTGGTTTAGTCCTGGTTTAGTCCTGGTTGTTGTCGTTGTTGTTGTTGCTGATTTCCACTTTCGACTTGGGGCTCGAGCCGTGAGAGGGTCCAGGTTTCCACGGAAACGGCAGGATGGATGAGAGGGGGGGGGCCTGCTGTCATGGTAACGGGCGCAGAGTCGAGGAGCGAGAGAGCGATGAAGAGGAAACCCACAGTGAGACGTCACAAACTGTGGAGGACGAAGGACTTTTCAAACGGTTTATTTTGATCACAGTTGAACACGCGTGATTCAAACACACTTTATATTCAGGCGACGAACATGGCGACCTTTAGGCTTCATGTTGACCTTTTGTCCAGTGTTTTTGGTTAAACTTGTGGCCTCACCGTGTCTGACCGTGTGTGTTCCAGGAGAGGACCTCGTGAGCTGGCTGTCCGAGCGCTTCAACATCGACGCTGCAGGTCCGTCCAAGCCGCCTCCCACGCTGACCCCTGTGTCCCGCGCTGACCCCTGTGTCCCGCGCTGACCCCTGTGTCCCGCGCTGACCCCTGTGTCCCACGCTGACCCCTGTGTGACCCTTGTGTCCCGCGCTGACCCCTGTGTCCCACGCTGACCCCTGTGTCCCGCGCCGACCCCTGTGTTCAGGGCCTTCACGTGGTGCCACTGACCCTGACCTCACACTGTCAAATAGAACCTTTTGTACTGGAAGGTCGTTTAAGGGTTTTTAAGGTCGTCTGGACACTCGGATGCACTTTACACCCACATCACAATTTCACTACGTCCAGAACTCTACGACTTTAGACCAACACACTGACCACAAGCTGTGAATGGACTGAACACAGTGCCTCATCCAAATGAACACTCCTCAATTCACTCTGAGGGCCAGGTCAGAGGTCAATGTCTGAGGTCCGAGGCCAGAGGTCTTAGGTCGGAGATCTCAAGTCAGAGGTCTGCGGGCTAATGTCCAAAAGTCTGAGGCCAGAGTTCTTAGGTCAGAAGTCTGAGGTCTCAGGTCAGAGGTCTCAGGTCAGAAGTCTCAGGTCAGAGTTCAGAGGTCTCAGGTCAGAGTTCAGAGATCTCAGGTCAGAGGTCAGAAGCTAGAGGTCAGAGGTCCAGCTCGTGGGGCCTGAGGCATTCTCTGTGGTCAGCTTTAAACTCTGAACTCTCTTAAAACTCGTGATTCTCTGAACACCATGTGACCCGTGTGGTCCTCAGAGGCTCAAGCCCCGCCCCCGAGCGTTACCATGGTGACCTTTAGATGTTAATTTTACATTTAAACATTTGAATCACACATTTTTGCAAAGCCTGTTGTACATATTAATGAGCAGTTGTCATTTGTTTCTAAATGTTTCCTCAGAGGCGCGCAGTGTGGGCTCCGCCCTGGTCGCCCTGGGTTACCTGTACCCGCTGCAGGACCATAAGAAACTGTACATCAAACCAGACGCCTCGCTCTACCGCTTCCAGGTACGCCACGCCCCTCAGGGTCCCGGCTCAGACCCGGTCCCGGCTCAGACCCGGCTCAGATCCGGTCCCGGCTCAGACGCGGCTCAGACCCTGTCCCGGCTCAGACTTGGTCCCGGATCAGACCCGGTCCCGGCTCAGACTCGGTCCCGGCTCAGACCCGGTCCCGGCTCAGACCCGATCCCGGCTCAGACCCGGCTCAGACTCGATCCCGGCTCAGACCCGGCTCAGACTCGGTCCCGGCTCAGACCCGGGTCAGACCAGGTCCCGGCTCAGACTCTGTCCCGGCTCAGACCCGGGTCAGACCAGGTCCCGGCTCAGACTCGGTCCCGGCTCAGACCCGATCCCGGCTCAGACTCGGTCCCGGCTCAGACCCGGCTCAGACCCGATCCCGGCTCAGACTCGGTCCCGGCTCAGACCCGGCTCAGACCCGATCCCGGCTCAGACTCGGTCCCGGCTCAGACGGCTCAGACCAGGTCCCGGCTCAGACCCGATCCCGGCTCAGACTCGGTCCCGGCTCAGACGGCTCAGACCAGGTCCCGGCTCAGACCAGGTCCCGGCTCAGACCCCACACGTGCCTTTTGTCCCTCTGCAGACGCCGTACTTCTGGCCCACGCAGCAGTGGCCAGTGGAGGACACAGATTATGGTCAGGACAAGATCAAGTCCAGAAACACAGTGAGAACCTTCAACTAAACCTTCTCCCTTTGGTCTGTGCAGCCATCTACCTCGCCAAGAGAAACATCCGCAAGAAGGGACTCCTGGAGCTTCATGAGCAGGTGAAACATCTGAGTAGCTGAAACGTTTATGTAATGAGCAGGTGAAACGTCTCATGAGCAGGTGAAACATCTCATGAGCAAGTGAAATGCCTCATGAGCAGGTGAAACGTCTCACGAGCAGGTGAAACGTGTATGTAATGAGCAGGTGAAACGTCTCATGAGCAGGTGAAACATCTCATGAGCAGGTGAAACATTTATGTCATGAGCAGGCGAAACATCTCATGAGCAGGCGAAACATTTATGTCATGAGCAGGTGAAACATCTCATGAGCAGGCAAAACGTCTCATGAGCAGGTGAAACATCTCATGAGCAGGCGAAACATTTATGTCATGAGCAGGCGAAACGTCTCTTGAGCAGGTGAAACGTTTATCTCATGAGCAGGTGAAATGTTTATCTCATGAGCAGGTGAAACATTTATCTCACGAGCAAACGTTTATCTCATGAGCAGGTGAAACGTTTATCTCATGAGCAAACGTTTATCTCATGAGCAAACGTTTATCTCATGAGCAGGCAAAACATCTCATGAGCAGGTGAAACGTCTCATGAGTAGGTGAAACGTTTATCTCATGTGCAGGTGAAACTTTTATCTCATGAGCAGGTGAAACGTTTATCTCATGAGCAGGTGAAACGTTTATCTCATGAAACGTTTATCTCATGAGCAGGTGAAACGTTTATCTCATGAGCAGGTGAAACTTTATCTCATGAGCAGGTGAAACGTTTATCTCATGAGCAGGTGAAACATTTATCTCATGAAACGTTTATCTCATGAGCAGATGAGCAGGTGAAACATTTATCTCATGAGCAGGTGAAACATTTATCTCATGAAACGTTTATCTCATGAGCAGGTGAAACGTTTATCTCATGAGCAGGTGAAACATTTATCTCATGAGCAGGTGAAACGTTTATCTCATGAGCAGGTGAAACGTTTATCTCATGAGCAGGTGAAACGTTTATCTCATGAGCAGGTGAAACGTTTATCTCATGAGCAGGTGAAACATTTATCTCATGAAACGTTTATCTCATGAGCAGGTGAAACGTTTATCTCATGAGAAGGTGAAACATTTATCTCATGAGCAGGTGAAATGTTTATCTCATGAGCAGGTGAAACGTTTATCTCATGAGCAGGTGAAACGTTTATCTCATGAGCAGGTGAAACATTTATCTCATGAGCAGGTGAAATGTTTATCTCATGAGCAGGTGAAACGTTTATCTCATGAGCAGGTGAAACGTTTATCTCACGTCTCGTCTTCTTCTGTTGTAGGAGCAGTACAATCGTCTTCACAAATGGATGAACCACAAGTGGGACTTCATCGTGATGCAGGCCAAAGAGCAGTACAGGTCTGTGTCCACGGGTGGACTCGCCTCTCCACGGATCTGACCGGTCACGTGGCCTGGCGCTTGTCTCCATGGCGATATAAGTTTAGTCTTGACAATTAACAGAGAGAGCTACATCAGGCTTTTGTTCAGAGGATTCACTGGACACATGTTTGTTTGTTTGTTTGTTTGTTTGTTTGTTTGTTTGTTCAGAGGTTTCACTGGACACATGTTTGTTTGTTTGTTTGTTTGTTTGTTTGTTTGTTTGTTCAGAGGTTTCACTGGACACATGTTTGTTTGTTTGTTTGTTTGTTTGTTTGTTTGTTCAGAGGATTCACTGGACACATGTTGGTTTGTTTGTTTGTTTGTTTGTTTGTTTGTTCAGAGGATTCACTGGACACATGTTAGTTTGTTTGTTTGTTTGTTTGTTTGTGTTTGCTCAGAAGATTCACTGGACACATGTTTGTTTGTTTTTTGTTTTTTTTTTTTGGTTCAGAGGATTCACTGGACACATGTTTGTTTTGTTCAGAGCAGCGAAGGAGCGGAAGAAACCAGACCGAGTGGTGTTTGAGTGTCAGGAGAGAGCGTACTGGACCGTCCACAGACCACCGGTGAGTCCAGGACTAAACCAGGACTAAACCAGGACTAAACCAGGACTAAACCAGGACTAAACCAGGACTAAACCAAGATTAAACCAGGCCTAAACCATGACTAAACTAGGACAAAACCAGGACTAAACCAGGACCAAACCAGGACCAAACCAGGTCCAAACCAGGTCCAAACTAGCTCTAAACCAGGTCTAAACAAGCTTTGTTAGCCGTTAGCAACATCAACAGCATTATAAACATTAGCAACATTAGCAACATTAGCTTAATTAGCATCATTAGCAGCATTAGCTGCTTTTGACACTGTCCATCATGGGATCCTCTTACAGAGACTAGAGGACTGGGTGGGCATCACTGGCCCCGCCCTAAACTGGTTAAGGTCCTATCTGGAAGACAGGAAGTACTTTGTGTCTCAGACCACATGCCCCTGACCTGTGGGGCGCCCCAAGGGTCAGTCCTGGGACCCCTTCTGTTCACCCTCTACATGCTGTCGTTAGGTCAGTCAATACGCAGTGAAAATGTGTCCTATCACAATGATGCAGACGAGTCAGATCTATGTTTCACTGTCGACAGGTGAATATGGACCAGTGGATTCACTCTGTCACTGCATCCAACAGATCAGTGTGTGGACCGGCCTCCTGCTGGTGCCAGAGTCAGGACTAAACATGGACCGGCCTCCAGCTGGTGCCAGAGTCAGGACTAAACATGGACCGGCCTCCTGCTGGTGCCAGAGTCAGGACTAAACATGGACCGGCCTCCTGCTGGTGCCAGAGTCAGGACTAAACATGGACCGGCCTCCTGCTGGTGCCAGAGTCAGGACTAAACATGGACCGGCCTCCTGCTGGTGCCAGAGTCAAGACATATGACAATTCTAAAACTACTTTTTAGACACAATTACAGTTGAACATGTAAATATTTCCGCTGGACACAAAAGCACATTGTGCCGTGTCCAAGCCCAGCAGCAGCAGCAGCAGCAGCAGCAGCAGCAGCAGCAGCAGGATCCTGAGGACAGGGTCAGAACACACGCTGGTCAGATGGTCAGTCGACACTAAGACCTCTGCAAAGTCCAGAAAGAGCCTGTCGATACAAAAGCTCCACCCATAAGGTGGAGGCGTCGACCAGAGAGTCGTGGTCAAAGACACACGCTCAGCACAGACGTGTGCAGAGGCAGATAGCGCGCTGACGTCTACGGACGACAACGATGGGAAATAATCAATCTAAAAGAGATGTGCCCGTCCCAAAGACGCCTGTCACAGTGTTTAGAGTGTGGGCCAGTGTGGGCCAGTGTCTAGAGTGTGGGCCAGTGTGGGCCAGTGTCTAGACTGTGGACCAGTGTGGGCCAGTGTCTAGAGTGTGGGCCAGTGTGGGTCAGTGTCTAGAGTGTGGGCCAGTGTGGGTCAGTGTCTAGACTATGGACCAGTGTGGGCCAGTGTCTAGAGTGTGGACCAGTGTGGGCCAGTGTCTAGACTGTGGACCAGTGTGGGTCAGTGTCTAGACTGTGGGCCAGTGTGGGCCAGTGTCTAGACTGTGGACCAGTGTGGGCCAGTGTCTAGACTGTGGACCAGTGTGGGCCAGTGTCTAGAGTGTGGGCCAGTGTTTAGAGCAGGGGTGTCCAAACTTTTTTTCACCAAGGGCCGCATTTTGAAACTTAAACGGGGCAGAGGGCCAAAAACAACTAGACAATGTCGAATTTGTTGAATGACAAAGTGAATCATTCAAAATTTTGCATTTGACGTAATTGCAATGAGTCTCCACACCTTTAATTAGACTTGGAACATTAATATTAGGTTGGTATAACAACAATAAGCCTGAATTTTCTCAATTTCACAGTAAAAAGTACTAGTTTTTGTTGTTTGGGCCGACATAGCAGGAAGCTGGAGGGCCAACAAAAATTGGTCTGAGGGCCGCATTTGGCCCCCGGGCCCTAGTTTGGACATGCCTGGTTTAGAGTGTGGGCCAGTGTGGGTCAGTGTCTAGACTGTGGGCCAGTGTGGGCCAGTGTCTAGACTGTGGACCAGTGTGGGCCAGTGTCTAGACTGTGGACCAGTGTGGGCCAGTGTCTAGACTGTGGGCCAGTGTCTAGACTGTGGACCAGTGTGGGCCAGTGTCTAGACTGTGGACCAGTGTGGGTCAGTGTCTAGACTGTGGACCAGTGTGGGCCAGTGTCTAGACTGTGGACCAGTGTGGGCCAGTGTCTAGAGTGTGGGCCAGTGTGGGTCAGTGTTTAGAGTGTGGGCCAGTGTGGGCCAGTGTCTAGACTGTGGACCAGTGTGGGCCAGTGTCTAGAGTGTGGGCCAGTGTGGGTCAGTGTTTAGAGTGTGGGCCAGTGTTTAGAGTGTGGGCCAGTGTGGGTCAGTGTCTAGAGTGTGGGCCAGTGTGGGTCAGTGTCTAGACTATGGACCAGTGTGGGCCAGTGTCTAGAGTGTGGACCAGTGTGGGCCAGTGTCTAGAGTGTGGGCCAGTGTGGGCCAGTGTCTAGACTGTGGACCAGTGTGGGTCAGTGTCTAGACTGTGGGCCAGTGTGGGCCAGTGTCTAGACTGTGGACCAGTGTGGGCCAGTGTCTAGACTGTGGACCAGTGTGGGCCAGTGTCTAGAGTGTGGGCCAGTGTTTAGAGCAGGGGTGTCCAAACTTTTTTCACCAAGGGCCGCATTTTGAAACTTAAACGGGGCAGAGGGCCAAAAACAACTAGACAATGTCGAATTTGTTGAATGACAAAGTGAATCATTCGAAATTTTGCATTTGACGTAATTGCAATGAGTCTCCACACCTTTAATTAGACTTGGAACATTAATATTAGGTTGGTATAACAACAATAAGCCTGAATTTTCTCAATTTCACAGTAAAAAGTACTAGTTTTTGTTGTTTGGGCCGACATAGCAGGAAGCTGGAGGGCCAACAAAAATTGGTCTGAGGGCCGCATTTGGCCCCCGGGCCCTAGTTTGGACATGCCTGGTTTAGAGTGTGGGCCAGTGTGGGTCAGTGTCTAGACTGTGGGCCAGTGTGGGCCAGTGTCTAGACTGTGGACCAGTGTGGGCCAGTGTCTAGACTGTGGACCAGTGTGGGCCAGTGTCTAGACTGTGGGCCAGTGTCTAGACTGTGGACCAGTGTGGGCCAGTGTCTAGACTGTGGACCAGTGTGGGCCAGTGTCTAGACTGTGGACCAGTGTGGGCCAGTGTCTAGAGTGTGGGCCAGTGTGGGTCAGTGTTTAGAGTGTGGGCCAGTGTGGGCCAGTGTCTAGACTGTGGACCAGTGTGGGCCAGTGTCTAGAGTGTGGGCCAGTGTGGGTCAGTGTTTAGAGTGTGGGCCAGTGTTTAGAGTGTGGGCCAGTGTGGGTCAGTGTCTAGAGTGTGGGCCAGTGTGGGCCAGTGTAGGCCTAGACAAAATGTATGATTTGTGTCAGCAAAAGGTTTTATGATTTTTATTTCCTGGTGTGAAGCTCTAGAATTGTCTTGTGTGAATTGTCTCAATAAATAAACGTAACTTGTCTTTCTTGAGGCAAGTTAAAGTCCCAGAGGACGACCGGGATCGTCTGGTTTAGGCAAGGCAAGGCAAGTTTATTTGTAGAGCACATTTCATACACAAGGCAATTCAAAGTGCTTCACACAGCAGGAAAAATGCATTCAAATCACAAAGAAAATACAGAAACAGAAATACAATGAAATTAACTAAATTAAAAATTATCAATCCAACTGATTTTCTAAACTAATAAAATCACAAACAAAAGAGAAGAGTCCAAAGAAAAAATCCTTTCAGTCATATGCACAGCTAAACAAAACTGTTTTTAGCTTAGATTTGAACATTGTCAGAGTTGAAGCCTGTCTCACATCTTCAGGAAGACTGTTCCAGATTTTAGCTGCATAAAACTGAAACGCAGATTCCCCATGTTTTGTCCTGACTCTGGCACCAGCAGGAGGCCGGTCCCTGAGGTCCTCAGAGTCCGAGATGGTTCATATGGTTTAGTCTTTTTCTCCTGTTTAAGTTCTGTTTCTGTTCAACATGTTTGTGTGAAAAACACATTCTGTGATGTTGTGTCCAAAGCCCGGAACTGTGAGTGGAATGGACTACGGACTGGAGCGCAGAGCTGACCCCAACACTGAGCAGGTACCAGGTGAGAAGAACCAGGACTAAACCAGGTCTAAACCAGGACTAAACCAGGACTAAACCAGGAGAAGACATTATGTATTAACTACTATCGTGTAGAAACTACATCATTACAGAGACATGTCCGGGTCATATTTTTCTAAATCCAAACCTTGTGTTAGAGCGTCACAGAGTCTCAGGTGAAGACAATAATCCATGACCTGATATTTAGTTTAATCAGATTATAATCGGTAATCAGATTAGGCTGTTCTTCTTCTTCATGTTTCTGCTGCTGTTGAACTCTTCTAAACCTTTGTGTTTGTTTCTCTTTCTCTCTTTGCAGATTTCACTTCTGACGTCTGTATAAACCAGGTCTAAACCAGGACTAAACCAGGTCTAAACCAGGACTAAACCAGGTCTAAACCAGGACTAAATCAGGACTAAATCGGGTCTAAACCAGGACTAAACCAGGACTAAACCAGGACTAAACCAGGTCTAAACTATGACTAAACTAGGACTAAACCAGGACTAACCCAGGTCTAAACCAGGACTAAACCAGGTCTAAACCGGGTCTAAACTAGGACTAAACCAGGACTAACCCAGGTCTAAACCAGGACTAAACTAGGACTAAACCAGGACTAACCCAGGTCTAAACCAGGACTAAACCAGGTCTAAACCAGGACTAAACCAGGTCTAAACCAGGACTAAATCAGGACTAAATCGGGTCTAAACCAGGACTAAACCAGGACTAAACCAGGACTAAACCAGGTCTAAACTATGACTAAACCAGGACTAAACCAGGACTAACCCAGGACTAAACCAGGTCTAAACTATGACTAAACCAGGACTAAACCAGGACTAACTTAAAACAGGGAAAGTTTCCATTAAACTTGTGTAAATTACATTTATTTTTCAAATGTAAATATTTCATTCTTCCCCAAACATCTGATCAACTCATGATCAGTTGAACAAATATTCTTAAACACTTAAACACAACAAGGACTTAAAGCGCCTTGAATGAAACAGAAGGAAACATTTAAAGACAAAAGTGTGTGTCGTCCTCCAGGCCACGACTCCAGACTTCTACCAGAGGATTGTGAGTTCAGATCTCCATTAGAAACATTTGAATGCTTTGATTTGTTACGATGAGATGATTCAAACACATTTGTGTGTTTGTTCAGATCATCTTCACTCAACAGTCCATCATGAGGCCCAGAGTCAAGTCGTCCGTGTCGTTGGGAGCGTGAGTTCAAATACACCTCATCATCTTCTTCAACTGGAACATTCTGTGTCCTTCAACTCTCATCTGGGCTTTTCAAACTTCAACTAAAGTCAAGATCAAAGATCAAAGCTGAGACTTGAACCCAAAACCCTCTCACAGGAGGTCACCATGAACAGGATTCAAAGAAACCTTCCCTGCCGGACTCTAACCCTCCTCCTCTGCCAGACTCTAACCTTCCTCCCGGACTCTAACCCTCCTCCTCCTGCCAGACTCTAACCCTCCTCCTCTGCCGGACTCTAACCCTCCTGCCAGACTCTAACCCTTCTTCTCTGCCTGACTCTAACCTTCCTCCCGGACTCCAACCCTCCTCCTCTGCCGGACTCTAACCCTCCTGCCAGACTCTAACCCTTCTTCTCTGCCTGACTCTAACCTTCCTCCCGGACTCCAACCCTCCTCCTCTGCCGGACTCTAACCCTCCTTCCGGACTCTAACCCTCCTGCCAGACTCTAACCCTCCTCCTCTGCCGGACTCTAACCCTCCTCCTCTGCCGGACTCTAACCCACCTGCCGGACTCTAACTCTCCTCCTCTGCCGGACTCTAACTCTCCTCCTCTGCCGGACTCTAACTCTCCTCCTCTGCCGGACTCTAACCTCCTCCTCTGCCGGACTCTAACCCTCCTGCCGCACTCTAACCTCCTTCTCTGCCGGACTCTAACCCTCCTCCTCTGCCGGACTCTAACCCTCCTCCTCTGCCGGACTCTAACCCTCCTGCCGGACTCTAACCTCCTTCTCTGCCGGACTCTAACCCTCCTCCTCTGCCGGACTCTAACCCTCCTCCTCTGCCGGACTCTAACCCTCCTGCCGGACTCTAACCCTCCTCCTCTGCCGGACTCTAACCCTCCTGCCGGACTCTAACCGCCTCCTCTGCTCTTGTTTTCAGTTTGGTGAAATACTCTGCCACGTATCAAAGTCAAGACCCGTTTTTCTCCAAATGTTTGCCCTCGAATCCCTGGCTCACTGACGAGGCCACCTACTGGACGTTCAACATGCCCAAGTCTGTCCTGTCTGGTCTTTATACCTAATGTGTGCTTTTTACACTTAATGTGTGCTTTTAAGTTCAGGATTTACCACTTTGAAATGTTTTTGTGCTCATTTTGAGTTTTTTGTGTTTGGTGTTTTTGAGGTGTTTTTGTGGCGTTTTTTTAATGTTTTTGTGGTGTTTTTGTGATGTTTTTGTGATGTTTTTGCGGTGTTTTTGAATGATTTTGTTGTATTTTTTGCTGTCTTTTTTTGGTCTTTTTGTGGTGTTTTTGAATGATTTTGTTGTGATTTTTGTGGAGTTTTTGTGGTCTTTTTGAATGATTTTGTGGTGTTTTGTTGTGTTTTTAAATGTTTTTGTGGTCTTTCTGTATGTTTTTGTGGACATTTTTGGTGTTTTTGAATGTTTTGTGGTGTTTTTGAATATTTTGTTGTGTTTTGTGGTCTTTTTGTGGTGCTTTTGAATGTTTTGATGTGTTTTGTGGTCTTTTTGTTGTATTTTTGTGGTGTTTTTCTTGTGTTTTAAAATGTTTTTGTGGTCTTTTTGAATGTTTTTTGTAGTGTTTTTGAATGTTTTGTTGTCTTTTTGAATGTTTTGTGGGGTTTTTCTTGTGTTTTTAAAAGTTTATGTGGTCTTTTTTGGTCTTTTAGAATGTTTTTGTAGTCTGTTTTGGTGTTTTTAAATTTTTTGTGGTGTTTTGTTGTGTTTTTGTTATGTTTTGTGGACTTTTTGTGGTCTTTTTTAATGTTTTGTGGTGTTTTTCTGAAGCGTGGAAGTTCCGACTAAACAGCGCGTGGAGAGATGGACCTTCAGCTTCGGAGAACTTCTCTCAGATCCACGAGGACGAGACGACTTCAGACTGTTTCTGAGGAAAGAGTTCAGTGGTGAGACCAGGACCAGAACCAGGACCAGAACCAGGACCAGGACCAGAACCAGGACCAGAACCAGGACCAGGACCAGAACCAGAACCAGGACCAGGACCAGAACCAGGACCAGGACCAGGACCAGGACCAGGACCAGGACCAGAACCAGAACCAGGACCAGAACCAGGACCAGGACCAGGACCAGAACCAGAACCAGGACCAGGACCAGGACCAGGACCAGGACCAGGACCAGAACCAGAACCAGAACCAGAACCAGAACCAGGACCAGGACCAGGACCAGGACCAGGACCAGAACCAGAACCAGGACCAGAACCAGAACCAGGACCAGGACCAGGACCAGGACCAGGACCAGGACCAGAACCAGAACCAGAACCAGGACCAGGACCAGGACCAGAACCAGAACCAGAACCAGGACCAGAACCAGGACCAGGACCAGGACCAGAACCAGAACCAGGACCAGGACCAGAACTTGGAAACCTAAACTTTGTTTCTTGTGTTTTCAGGAGAAAACCTTGCATTCTGGGAAAGTTGTGAAGACCTGAAGTGGGGAGCGGCCGCCACCATGAAGGAGAAGGCGGAGCATATATACAAGTACTAATACTTTATATACTTGTACTGCAATAATCACATGATGAAGGAGAAGGCGGAGCATATATACAAGTACTAATACTTTATATACTTGTACTGCAATAATCACATGATGAAGGAGAAGGCGGAGCATGTATACAAGTACTAATACTTTATATACTTGTACTGCAATAATCACATGATGAAGGAGAAGGCGGAGCATGTATACAAGTACTAATACTTTATATACTTGTACTGCAATAATCACATGATGAAGGAGAAGGCGGAGCATATATACAAGTACTAATACTTTATATACTTTATATACTTGTACTGCAATAATCACATGATGAAGGAGAAGGCGGAGCATATATACAAGTACTAATACTTTATATACTTTATATACTTGTACTGCAATAATCACATGATGAAGGAGAAGGCGGAGCATATATACAAGTACTAATACTTTATATACTTTATATACTTGTACTGCAATAATCACATGATGAAGGAGAAGGCGGAGCATATATACAAGTACTAATACTTTATATACTTGTACTGCAATAATCACATGATGAAGGAGAAGGCGGAGCATGTATACAAGTACTAATACTTTATATACTTGTACTGCAATAATCACATGATGAAGGAGAAGGCGGAGCATATATACAAGTACTAATACTTTATATACTTGTACTGCAATAATCACATGATGAAGGAGAAGGCGGAGCATGTATACAAGTACTAATACTTTATATACTTGTACTGCAATAATCACATGATGAAGGAGAAGGCGGAGCATATATACAAGTACTAATACTTTATATACTTGTACTGCAATAATCACATGATGAAGGAGAAGGCGGAGCATGTATACAAGTACTAATACTTTATATACTTGTACTGCAATAATCACATGATGAAGGAGAAGGCGGAGCATGTATACAAGTACTAATACTTTATATACTTGTACTGCAATAATCACATGATGAAGGAGAAGGCGGAGCATATATACAAGTACTAATACTTTATATACTTGTACTGCAATAATCACATGATGAAGGAGAAGGCGGAGCATGTATACAAGTACTAATACTTTATATACTTGTACTGCAATAATCACATGATGAAGGAGAAGGCGGAGCATGTATACAAGTACTAATACTTTATATATTTGTACTGCAATAATCACATGATGAAGGAGAAGGCGGAGCATATATACAAGTACTAATACTTTATATACTTTATATACTTGTACTGCAATAATCACATGATGAAGGAGAAGGCGGAGCATATATACAAGTACTAATACTTTATATACTTTATATACTTGTACTGCAATATTCACATGATGAAGGAGAAGGCGGAGCATATATACAAGTACTAATACTTTATATACTTTATATACTTGTACTGCAATAATCACATGATGAAGGAGAAGGCGGAGCATATATACAAGTACTAATACTTTATATACTTGTACTGCAATAATCAAATGATGAAGGAGAAGGCGGAGCATGTATACAAGTACTAATACTTTATATACTTGTACTGCAATAATCACATGATGAAGGAGAAGGCGGAGCATATATACAAGTACTAATACTTTATATACTTGTACTGCAATAATCACATGATGAAGGAGAAGGCGGAGCATGTATACAAGTACTAATACTTTATATACTTGTACTGCAATAATCACATGATGAAGGAGAAGGCGGAGCATGTATACAAGTACTAATACTTTATATACTTGTACTGCAATAATCACATGATGAAGGAGAAGGCGGAGCATATATACAAGTACTAACACTTTATATACTTTATATACTTGTACTGCAATAATCACATGATGAAGGAGAAGGCGGAGCATATATACAAGTACTAATACTTTATATACTTTATATACTTGTACTGCAATAATCACATGATGAAGGAGAAGGCGGAGCATATATACAAGTACTAATACTTTATATACTTTATATACTTGTACTGCAATAATCACATGATGAAGGAGAAGGCGGAGCATATATACAAGTACTAATACTTTATATACTTGTACTGCAATAATCACATGATGAAGGAGAAGGCGGAGCATGTATACAAGTACTAATACTTTATATACTTGTACTGCAATAATCACATGATGAAGGAGAAGGCGGAGCATATATACAAGTACTAATACTTTATATACTTGTACTGCAATAATCACATGATGAAGGAGAAGGCGGAGCATATATACAAGTACTAATACTTTATATACTTGTACTGCAATAATCACATGATGAAGGAGAAGGCGGAGCATGTATACAAGTACTAATACTTTATATACTTGTACTGCAATAATCACATGATGAAGGAGAAGGCGGAGCATATATACAAGTACTAATACTTTATATACTTGTACTGCAATAATCACATGATGAAGGAGAAGGCGGAGCATGTATACAAGTACTAATACTTTATATACTTGTACTGCAATAATCACATGATGAAGGAGAAGGCGGAGCATGTATACAAGTACTAATACTTTATATACTTGTACTGCAATAATCACATGATGAAGGAGAAGGCGGAGCATATATACAAGTACTAATACTTTATATACTTGTACTGCAATAATCACATGATGAAGGAGAAGGCGGAGCATGTATACAAGTACTAATACTTTATATACTTGTACTGCAATAATCACATGATGAAGGAGAAGGCGGAGCATGTATACAAGTACTAATACTTTATATATTTGTACTGCAATAATCACATGATGAAGGAGAAGGCGGAGCATATATACAAGTACTAATACTTTATATACTTTATATACTTGTACTGCAATAATCACATGATGAAGGAGAAGGCGGAGCATATATACAAGTACTAATACTTTATATACTTTATATACTTGTACTGCAATAATCACATGATGAAGGAGAAGGCGGAGCATATATACAAGTACTAATACTTTATATACTTTATATACTTGTACTGCAATATTCACATGATGAAGGAGAAGGCGGAGCATATATACAAGTACTAATACTTTATATACTTGTACTGCAATAATCAAATGATGAAGGAGAAGGCGGAGCATGTATACAAGTACTAATACTTTATATACTTGTACTGCAATAATCACATGATGAAGGAGAAGGCGGAGCATATATACAAGTACTAATACTTTATATACTTGTACTGCAATAATCACATGATGAAGGAGAAGGCGGAGCATATACACAAGTACTAATACTTTATATACTTGTACTGCAATAATCACATGATGAAGGAGAAGGCGGAGCATATATACAAGTACTAATACTTTATATACTTTATATACTTGTACTGCAATAATCACATGATGAAGGAGAAGGCGGAGCATATATACAAGTACTAATACTTTATATACTTTATATACTTTATATACTTTATATACTTGTACTGCAATAATCACATGATGAAGGAGAAGGCGGAGCATATATACAAGTACTAATACTTTATATACTTTATATACTTGTACTGCAATAATCACATGATGAAGGAGAAGGCGGAGCATATATACAAGTACTAATACTTTATATACTTGTACTGCAATAATCACATGATGAAGGAGAAGGCGGAGCATATATACAAGTACTAATACTTTATATACTTTATATACTTGTACTGCAATAATCACATGATGAAGGAGAAGGCGGAGCATATATACAAGTACTAATACTTTATATACTTGTACTGCAATAATCACATGATGAAGGAGAAGGCGGAGCATGTATACAAGTACTAATACTTTATATACTTGTACTGCAATAATCACATGATGAAGGAGAAGGCGGAGCATATATACAAGTACTAATACTTTATATACTTTATATACTTGTACTGCAATAATCACATGATGAAGGAGAAGGCGGAGCATATATACAAGTACTAATACTTTATATACTTTATATACTTGTACTGCAATAATCACATGATGAAGGAGAAGGCGGAGCATATATACAAGTACTATTTCACCCTGGAGAGACGCAGAGACGACCAGAATGGACTGTTTAGCAGCTTTATTACATGAGTTATTTGGCGCTCAGACCCCGGCGGAAGACGTTGCAATCATGGGCACTCCATGATCTATTTGTATTAGATGTGTCCCCCCGGAGCCTGTAGGTGGTAGATGTGAAGAGGAGGTAGAGGATGAGGGGGATGTAGAGGAGGAGCAGGGGAGGTGGTGGGTCGCAAAACGGGTTTGAAGCGGCCGAACCATCTGCCTGAGGCTTAAATGCGACCGCCTGGTGCTGATTGGGAGCGGGGAGGAGTGACTGAGAGCGTTGATAGGGGATGAGGAGCAGGTGTAGGGGCCATGGTGCAGACGCCCCCTGACCTTTCACCCTACTTCTTGGCCGGGAAAAACTGCATAACCTCTTTGGGATAAGCGCAGAAACCTGGGAGAGTCCATGGTGAAGTGAGGGATCTGACTCTCACAGACGGACAGGCCACGCCCGCTTGAGTGCGATGATGGTGCTGGGGAGAGGGGTCCTTCCATGGTGGCCGACGCCCAGGCTGGGTGCGTTGGTTGAGCAGGTGGCCTTGATGTAGATGGGTGGAGTTAGGTCTTCCAGGCTGAATTTACGCAGGCTTCATTACTTTATATACTTTATATACTTGTACTGCAATAATCACATGATAAATTAGAAGGTGGAGCATATACACAAGTACTAATACTAGTACTTTATACTCATACAAATACTTTATATTTATACATATACTTTATACTTGTTTTGAGGACGTTCCTGGCGCGTGGAGCTCCTCGATGGATCAACATCGACGGGAAAACCATGGAAATCACCATCAAGTCACTGAAGCACCCGCATCGATACGTCCTGGACGCAGCGCAAACTCACATTTACATGCTCATGAAGAAGGTCAGTGAACGCACCACACCTCATGAAGAAGGTCAGTGAACGCACCACACGCTCATGAAGAAGGTCAGTGAACGCACCACACCTCATGAAGAAGGTCAGTGAACGCACCACACGCTCAAGAAGAAGGTCAGTGAACGCACCACACCTCATGAAGAAGGTCAGTGAACGCACCACACGCTCATGAAGAAGGTCAGTGAACGCACCACACCTCATGAAGAAGGTCAGTGAACGCACCACACGCTCATGAAGAAGGTCAGTGAACGCACCACACCTCATGAAGAAGGTCAGTGAACGCACCACACGCTCAAGAAGAAGGTCAGTGAACGCACCACACCTCATGAAGAAGGTCAGTGAACGCACCACACGCTCATGAAGAAGGTCAGTGAACGCACCACACCTCATGAAGAAGGTCAGTGAACGCACCACACGCTCAGGAAGAAGGTCAGTGAACGCACCACACCTCATGAAGAAGGTCAGTGAACGCACCACACCTCATGAAGAAGGTCAGTGAACGCACCACACCTCATGAAGAAGGTCAGTGAACGCACCACACGCTCATGAAGAAGGTCAGTGAACGCGCCACACCTCATGAAGAAGGTCAGTGAACGCACCACACGCTCAGGAAGAAGGTCAGTGAACGCACCACACCTCATGAAGAAGGTCAGTGAACGCACCACACGCTCAGGAAGAAGGTCAGTGAACGCACCACACCTCATGAAGAAGGTCTGTGAACGCACCACAAGCTCATGAAGAAGGTCAGTGAACGCACCACACCTCATGAAGAAGGTCAGTGAACGCACCACACCTCATGATGGTCAGTGAACGCACCACACGCTCATGAAGAAGGTCAGTGAACGCACCACACGCACCATACCTCATGATGGTCAGTGAACGCACCACACCTCATGATGAAGGTCAGTGAACGCACCACACGCACCACACCTCATGATGGCCAGTGAACGCACCACACGCTCATGAAGAAGGTCAGTGAACGCACCACACCTCATGATGAAGGTCAGTGAACGCACCACACGCATCACACTTCATGATGGCCAGTGAACGCACCACACGCTCATGAAGAAGGTCAGTGAACGCACAACACGCACCACACTTCATGATGGCCAGTGAACGCACCACACGCTCATGAAGAAGGTCAGTGAATGCACCACATGCAGCGCAAACTCACATTTACATGCTCATGAAGAAGGTCAGTGAACGCACCACACGCTCATGAAAAAGGTCAGTAAACGCACCACACGCTCATGAAAAAGGTCAGTGAATGCACCACATGCAGCGCAAACTCACATTTACATGCTCATGAAGAAGGTCAGTGAACGCACCACACGCTCATGAAGAAGGTCAGTGAACGCACCACACACTCATGAAAAAGGTAAGTGAACGCACCACACGCTCATGAAGGTCAGTGAACGCACCACACGCTCGGTCCACACACATGAAGATGACAAACATGAGTGAAGAGAGGGCTCTGTATTTGACATGAACGTGTTTGTGTCTTTCAGGATTCGTACGGTCGTTATCTGAAGTCTCCGGTTTTCAAAGAAACTCAGAAGAAAGCGCTGAGCCCCGAAGAGCACAAGTTCACGTACGTCTGCCAATAAACAAACAAACAAACAAACAAACAAACAAACAAACTCCCTGCCGCAGTACTAACCAAGGCTAAACCAATTCTAAACCAGGTCTAACCCTGGTGTAAACCAGGACTATAACAGGACTAAACCAGGTCTAAACCAGGTCTAAACCACTTCTAAACCAGAACTAAAACAGGACTAAACCAGGACTTAACCAGGACTTAACCAGGACTTAACCAGGACTAAACCAGGTCTAACCCGGTCTGTCTCCTCAGTGACACTCAGCTGGAGCAGAACGCCCGCTGTCGTCGCCCGAGCCTCAGCCCCATCATCCTGAGGCAACTGGAGCAGGAGAGGAGAGCCAAGATGGCGGCCGCCGCTCCGGTGGACATCACACAGGTCATGAGCAAACTGAGCCGGAAGCCGCAGTGACCCACAAACTGTGAAGAGAGACTATCTAAACTGACTTCAGCTGCATCTATGATTATTATTTTATTATTACATTGTAATTATGTAACGCTTTTCCACCTCCGCAACAAGAGCAATTTAGTTTAAATAGAGTTTGTTTTACTCATCAAATCATCAGTCCACAACATTTGTATAAGATTTATTTCATTTTATTTATCTGTGTGTGTTTAGTGTTGTGTTTATGTGTGTTTAGTGTTGTTTATGTGTGTTTAGTGTTGTATTTATGAGTGTTTAGTGTTGTTTATGTGTGTTTAGTGTTGTTTATGAGTGTTTAGTGTTGTGTTTATGTGTGTTTAGTGTTGTGTTTATGAGTGTTTAGTGTTGTTTATGTGTGTTCAGTGTTGTTTATGAGTGTTTAGTGTTGTGTTTATGTGTGTTTAGTGTTGTGTTTATGAGTGTTTAGTGTTGTTTATGTGTGTTCAGTGTTGTGTTTATGCATGCGTAGTGTTGTTTATGTGTGTTCAGTGTTGTGTTTAGTGTTGTGTTCAGTGTTGTGTTCAGTGCTGTGTTCAGTGTTGTGTTTAGTGTTGTGCTCAGTATTGTGTTCAGTGTTGTGCTCAGTGTTGTGTTCAGTGTTGTGTTTAGTGTTGTGCTCAGTGTTGTGTTCAGTGCTGTGTTCAGTGTTGTGTTTAGTGTTGTGCTCAGTGTTGTGTTCAGTGTTGTGTTTAAGTTGTCGTCTGTCAGAATAAAAGTCGCTCTTCACTTCACTCTGTCTCATTCATTCGTCACGACTTCATCTGTTCACGTCACGGTGAGTCTCATTTTATTATTTTATTCATATTTTATTGTTTAGTCGTTTAAAACAAGTGTTTTTCACTTAAAGACCTTTCAGAGATATGAACTGTGAAAATGATCAGCTCTATATCTTGTCTATGTAGTGGTCAAACTGAATATAACACAAACTCACCATCGATGTAAGAGCTAAACCAGGTCTAAACCAGGTCCAAACCAGGTCTAAAACAGGGCTAAACCAGGTCTAAACCAGGTCCAAACCAGGTCTAAAACAGGGCTAAACCAGGTCTAAACCAGGACTAAAGCAGGTCTAAACCAGGACTAAACCAGGTCCAAAGCAGGTCTAAACCAGGTCTAAACCAGGACTAAAGCAGGTCTAAACCTGGTCTAAAGCTAGTCTAAACCAGGACTAAACCAGGTCTAAACCAGGACTAAACCAGGTCCAAACCAGGTCTAAAGCAGATCTAAACCAGGACTAAACCAGGTCCAAACCAGGTCTAAAGCAGGTCTAAAGCAGATCTAAACCAGGACTAAAGCAGGTCTAAACCAGGTCTAAACCAGGTCCAAACCAGGTCCAAACCAGGTCTAAAGCAGGACTAAACCAGGTCTAAACTAGGTCTAAACTAGGTCCAAACCAGGTCCAAACCAGGTCTAAACCAGGACAAAACCAGGACTAAACCAGGTCTACACCAGGTCTAAACCAGGTCTAACTTGTCCCACAGCTGTGCCGGTTCACCACGCCCGTGCCTCACCTGGCCGTATACTCTGGTTTCTCGGACTCCGGCTCTTCGCCTCCCTCGCCGCCCTCGTTGACCTCGTTGCCCTCGCTGCCCGTGCCCTCCATGATGCCCGCTTGCCCGTCGCCCATCAGCCTGGCCCTGGACTCCACCTCGGACCTGGACCCGCCCCCTCCGGCCTCCGTGGCCCCGCCCCGCTCCAGAGTCGGCCTATCGCTGCGCAGGTTACTTAGGAGGGGGTGTGGCCCGTCCAGCGTCTTCGCCTCGTTGTCGCCAAGATGTCAGTCAACGCCAGGGGGAGGGGCCAGCGGCAGAGTGCGGCCAATCAGCAGCGAGCAGCAGGGACAAGCCCCGCCCAGACGCTTTGGAAAGTGAGTGTTCAAATATAAACTTGAATTTAGAATTAAAGCTGTAACTAACGATTATTTTAGTGGTCGATGAGTCAAACCATTATTTCTATTGAACATTGAGACTTTTTAAATACATTTTCAACCAAATAAATGTTGGATTAAGACGACTGAAGAGAATTATCATAAAAAGTGAATTCATTTTTGCCGTAGAAATAAAAAATATAATCATATACAAGCTAATTAGCTCTGTGCTAACTCATCTCAATAACGCAGTTGTTTTCAGTAAAAAAAAAAAAAACACGTGAAGATGAAAATAAACAGATTTAAAATTGAATGTGTCAAATGGTCTAAATATTGTCAACATTGCCGGCTAAATGTGAGCAATTCTAATGAATGTTTCCAGTAGCAATGATTCAAACGTGACTGGAGCGTAAAATGAGCCACAAACGTGCAGAAATGTCACTTTATTCTCACCACAAGGTTCTGTTCTTTGCGTCGCACAACTTCTAACTTTGTCATTTCTACAGTTTTTTCCAGATCAAAGTGGACATCCCTCCGGAGTGCAGGATTTATCCCATCGAGTCTGAGGACGAGGACGAGGAGAGAGCGCCCTCTAGAGGACTGGCCAACAAGGAGATCATCTGCCCCTGGGAAAGCATCACCTCTCAGAACGGGACGTCATAACACACGCTAACAGAGCACAAAACTACAACTACGGCAACGCCAGAGGGTCAAAAAGGTCATAACATACCTGCTACATGTTAACAGAGCACAAAACTACAACTACGGCAACGCCAGAGGGTCAAAAAGGTCATAATATACCTGCTACATGCTAACAGAGCACAAAACTACAACTACGGCAACGCCAGAGGGCCAAAAAGGTCATAATATACCTGCTACATGTTAACAGAGCACAAAACTACAACTACGGCAACGCCAGAGGGCCAAAAAGGTCATAATATACCTGCTACATGCTAACAGAGCACAAAACTACAACTACGCCGGAGGGTCAAAAAAGTTGTAGGTTACTTAGGAGGGGGTGTGGCCCGTCCAGCGTCTTCGCCTCGTTGTCGCCAAGATGTCAGTCAACGCCAGGGGCAGGGGCCAGCGGCAGAGTGCGGCCAATCAGCAGCGAGCAGCAGGGACAAGCCCCGCCCAGACGCTTTGGAAAGTGAGTGTTCAAATATAAACTTGAATTTAGAATTAAAGCTGTAACTAACGATTATTTTAGTGGTCGATGAGTCAAACCATTATTTCTATTGAACATTGAGACTTTTAAAATACATTTTCAACCAAATAAATGTTGGATTAAGACGACCGAAGAGAATTATCATAAAAAGTGAATTCATTTTTGCCCTAGAAATAAAAAATATAATCATATACAAGCTAATTAGCTCTGTGCTAACTCATCTCAATAACGCAGTTGTTTTCAGTAAAAAAAAAAAAAACACGTGAAGATGAAAATAAACAGATTTAAAATTGAATGTGTCAAATGGTCTAAATATTGTCAACATTGCCGGCTAAATGTGAGCAATTCTAATGAATGTTTCCAGTAGCAATGTTTCAAATCAAATCAAATCAATTTATTTTTGTAAGGCCCAAAATCACAACAACAGTTGCCTCTGAGGGCCACAGGGAGAAATGAATCAACAATGTCTGTGGTGGCGATGGAGTCAGACAATGTCTGTGATGGCGAGGGACGATGTCCCAGGGTCCTCTGTCCTTAGACTCTCCTTCTCGGCCAGGAAAAACTACAAAAAAAACCTCTTTGGGAAAAAAGCGTAGAAACCTGGAGGAGTTCCAGTGAAGGAGAGATCCGACTCTCACAGACGGACAGACGGACACGAGGAGACTGGAGCTGGACCCACTCTTCAGGCAGATGAGGGACCGACTGAGGCGAACTGGACCCACTCTTCAGGCAGATGAGGGACCGTCGGAGTCGAGCAGGACCCACTCTTCAGGCAGATGAGGGACCGTGGGAGGCGAGCTGGACCCACTCTTCAGGTAGATGAGGCACCGTCGGAGGCGAGCTGGACCCACTCTTCAGGCAGATGAGGGACCGACTGAGGCGAACTGGAGCCACTCTTCAGGCAGATGAGGGACCGTCCACATGGGGCAGGGACCACTTCACCAGGAGAGGGACATCTGGGTCCACAGGTCCTCAGGAGTGAGAGAAAGAAAAAGAAGGCGGTGAACAGTTTGCAAGTGGAATTAAAAAATAAATATTGTTTGATAGCATAAGTAGTCAGAAGAAGAGGATAGTGCTCAAGCTGTCATACTTCCCCCAGCACAGTTACTCCTAGGGCAGCGTAGCTGAAGCTGTGGGTTTATCTTTCTGTTCCTAACTACTCTGACCACGCCGGAGGGTCAAAAAAGTTGTAACATAATTGCTACATGCTAACAGGGCACAAAACTACAACTACGGCAACGCCAGAGGGTCAAAAAGGTCATAATATACCTGCTACATGCTAACAGAGCACAAAACTACAACTACGGCAACGCCAGAGGGTCAAAAAGGTCATAACATACCTGCACAAAACTAAAACTACAGCAACGCCAGAGGGTCAAAAAGGTCGTCACATACCTGCTACATGCTAACAGAGCACAAAACTACAACTACGGCAACGCCAGAGGGCCAAAAAGGTCATAATATACCTGCTACATGCTAACAGAGCACAAAACTACAACTACGCCGGAGGGTCAAAAAAGTTGTAACATAATTGCTACATGCTAACAGGGCACAAAACTACAACTACGGCAACGCCAGAGGGTCAAAAAGGGCATAACATACCTGCTACATGCTAACAGAGCACAAAACTACAACTACGGCAACGCCAGAGAGTCAAAAAGGTCATAACATACCTGCTACATGCTAACAGAGCACAAAACTACAACTACGGCAACGCCAGAGTGTCAAAAAGGTCATAACATACCTGCTACATGCAAACAGAGCACAAAACTACAACTACAGCAACGCCAGAGGGTCAAAAAAGTCGTAACATAATTGCTACATGCTAACAGGGCACAAAACTACAACTACGGCAACGCCAGAGGGTCAAAAAGGTCATAACATACCTGCTACATGCTAACAGAGCACAAAACTACAACTACGGCAACGCCAGAGAGTCAAAAAGGTCATAACATACCTGCTACATGCTAACAGAGCACAAAACTACAACTACAGCAACGGCAGAGAGTCAAAAAAGTCGTAACATAATTGCTTCATGCTAACAGAGCACAAAACTACAACTACGGCAATGCCAGAGGATCAAAAAGGTCATAACATAACTGCTACATGCTAACAGAGCACAAAACTACAACTACGGCAACGCCAGAGAGTCAAAAAGGTCATAACATACCTGCTACATGCTAACAGAGCACAAAACTACAACTACAGCAACGCCAGAGGGTCAAAAAGGTCATAACATACCTGCTACATGCTAACAGAGCACAAAACTACAACTACAGCAACGGCAGAGAGTCAAAAAAGTCGTAACATAATTGCTACATGCTAACAGAGCACAAAACTACAACTACGGCAACGCCAGAGCCGTGTTTAGGAAGCGTACTAGACTTTGTCCCAGAATAAAAGCTTTAGGCCTTTTTTATTTATCTGCAGACGACGAGTTACTCAAGTAAAACTAGGACTAAACTAGGACTAAACCAGGTCTAAACTAGGCCTAAACCAGGACTAAACCAGTTCTACATTGATGTGGTTTGTGGGGAAAGAAACCAAAAATGAAACACAAACAAAAGTACCGTTACTTCACAATGAAAGTAAAAGTAAGGCAGTATTTGTGTAAACTCTGACCTGCTGCAGTAAAAGTGACGTAACAAAAACACCAGCTGTTTTTTACCCCAAAAGATCGACACAAAAATGAGACACAAACGTTCAGATCATTTTGCTTTTGTCACTGGACTCGACTTCAGAAGAAACGGCACATTTGGTCTTTATGGTGTCATTCTTTGACGGTCATGTGTGGTCATCCTCCCAGTCCAGAGTTTGTGGTGACAGTTTTGTACTTTTAGACCATGAGACACAATGAGATGAGTGATGTTTAACGTGGCCTTAATGTTAGAATGATTTGTGTTTGTGTTTGAAGTAAATATTGACAGAGATGTAGCATGTGACACACACGAGCCTTAGACGTGACAAACGCAAAGCAAACGGGACTTTTTTCACAGACACATTAGAGATTTGTAATGATCCATTTGTGATTCAGATGTTTCTGATTTGGATGAAAACCATGTGAAATATTTGAACGTACCCTCATGTTTACAGACACTAAAATGTGAAAATGACGTGTTTGATTTGGTTGTTCTACCAGTGACTTTGTCAAGTGCCTCAATAAACTCATGTATCAAGTGAAATGATTTAGTTTTGTCTTTTTAATATAAGCGCTGATGAGAATGAAACGCTTTGTATTTGATTCAAACATGTACTTAACTGAAATAAATAGAAGGCCACTAGAGGGCACTGTATCAGGCGGTAAAACAGTCATTAAAGAAGGTTTATTGTCTAATAAAAGTGTTGACTTTAGCATTTGTACTTTTAGGTGCAGAGCAGAGGTGTTTTCAAAGACGGATGTCGATCAGTCCATTTTACACTGTCATTTTAGCTTTTTATCACAATGAAATGTGATGTTATTGAGGTTATGACAAAATTACTTCATTTACAGTCAAAAGTTCTAACCATTTGGACCCATTCAGCAAGAGACATGAGCCATAATTGGCCCCCGGGCCATAGTTTGGACGGGCTGAGTAATAATGATCCTAAACCAGGTCTGAACCAAGTCTATACCAGGACTATACCAGGACTAAACCAGGTCTAAACCAGGTCTAAACCAGGACTAAACCAGGACTAAACCAGGTCTAAACCAGGACTAAACCAGGTCCAAACCAGGACTAAACCCGGTCTAAACCAGGACTAAACCAGGTCCAAACCAGGTCAAAACCAGGTCCAAACCAGATCAAAACCAGGACTAAACCAGGTCTAAACTAGGACTAAACCAGGTCTAAACTAGGTCTAAACCAGGACTAAACCAGGTCCAAACCAGGTCAAAACCAGGTCCAAACCAGATCAAAACCAGGACTAAACCAGGTCTAAACTAGGACTAAACCAGGTCTAAACTAGGTCTAAACCAGGACTAAACCAGGTCTAAACCAGGTCTAAACCAGGACCAAACCAGGATTAACTTTAAACAGGGAAAGTTTCCATTAAACTTGTGTAAATTACTTTTATTTTTCAAATGTAAATATTTCATTCTTCACCAAACATCTGATCAACTCATGATCAATTGAACAAATATTCTTAAACACTTAAACACAACAAGGACTTAAAGCGGAATGAAACAGAAGGAAACATTTGAAGACAAAAGTGTGTGTCGTCCTCCAGGCCACGACTCCAGACTTCTACCAGAGGATTGTGAGTTCAGATCTCCATTAGAAACATTTGAATGCTTTGAGAGTCAAGTCGTCCGTGTCGTTGGGAGCGTGAGTTCAAATACACCTCATCATTTTCTTCAACTGGAACATTCTGTGTCCTTCATCTCTCATCTGGGCTAAACCAGGTCTAAAACAGGTCTAAAGCAGGATTAAACCAGGACTAAACCAGGTCTAAACCAGGTCTAAACCAGGACTAAACCAGGGATAACTATGACTAAACCAGGACTAAACTTGGTCCAAACCAGGACTAAACCCGACCAGACCCTCACCATAGTCCACAAACACCCTGACCTTCTGAGGAGCTCGCTGCAGAGACAGAGGGACAAAAGGATCTGCAACAGCCCAGTACTTATCGATGTTTCTCAAACTGATGCAACAGAACACATTTTTAGGACTCGGATAGATCTTTCCCTTCCTGTTGATGGACTCTTGGGCCACTCCTAAATCCCACTCTGTTTTCCCTTTGACCTGAACCTCAAAGTAAAACCTGCCTGAGGAGAAACTCTCCCAGAACACAAAAACAAGGATCAAACCTCAGAGCAGAATCTGGGAGCTTCTTCTTCTTCTTCTTCTTCTTCTTCTTCTTCTTCTTCTTCTTCTTCTTCTTCTTCTTCTTCTTCTTCTTCTTCTTCTTCTTCTTCTTCTTCTTCTTCTTCTTCTTCTTCTTCTTCTTCTTCTTCTTCTTCTTCTTCTTCTTCTTCTTCTTCACAATGAACCTGTTTGAGATCTTCAGACAGAACGAGCCGAGGATGAGCAGTGTCTGTATCCAGAGTGACGTCCACCACAAACTGCTGCACTCTCAGTAGTTCTAATCTTGAATGCAGTTTGTTAAAGTCTTCAGAGAGATGTTTCTTCAGCTCAGACAGAGCCCGGGCTGCACTGCCCTCACACGTCTCCGGCTCAAAGATCACGCGGCTCCACTCCTTCAGTCCAGCAGGGGGCGTGAGTGCAGGGCAGCTCTGTAGAAAGTGGAGGGGGTCTTGAGAGCGTGAGAGCCGCTCAGCCTCAGTGCTGCTCTTCTCCAGCTCACAGATCTCCTGTTCCAGCTGCTGCACCAGCTCCTGGGCTCGTTTGTGGCTCCGGCTCTGCTTCTCCTGCAGCTCCTCTAAGAACCGGTCCTGACGCCTCTGAACAGACTGCATGAGATCAGTGAAGGCCTGCAGCCCCACAGCCCTCTCTCTGTGGACCTCTGTGTCACTGAGCTCCACACAGCGCTGGATCTCCTGGACCTTCAGCCTCCTCTGCTCCACCATGTGAGAGGACCTCCTGCTCTCACACGCCTCCTCCAGAGACAACAGCTCATGGTTCTTGTGCTCTAGAAGGCCACACAGGGTACAGACGCAGCTCTGGTCAGTGCCACAGAAGAGCTCCAGGGGGCGCTGGTGTTTGGGACACATCCTGTCTTCCAGGTTCTCCACAGGCTCCATCAGCTGGTGTTCTTCACGCTGGGACTTCAGCGCTGTTTGAACCAGCAGCAGTGGAGATCAGTGCTGAGAAATTTAGCACTTCCGGTGAGGTCCAGGTTTCCGGTGACGTCATTTCCGGTGAGTGTGTCGCGTTTTCAGAGCTGTTCGTTCTTAGAGCCTTATACCGATTAATCCACGAATTATACACACTATTTACGCATCATATACACGAAAGTGAACGTTTGATTTCTCCGCAAACAATCCGGAGCCTCAAGCCGCTTGCTTTTCAGTATTTCGTGGATTAAAAAGCCCTCCTCACTTTCTAGCTCCAGCCTGAACTAGCCTAGCGTAGCCTAGCCGCTAGCGTCATGGCTGGATCTACCTTTACCTGTTTGAGCTGTCATATGTCGAGTCAGAACCCTGGCTCCTTCTCTGATGATAGGTGCGTGAAGTGCAGTGTAGTGGTAGTTTTGGAGGCCAGGGTTACGGAGTTAGAAGCGCGGATCCGCTGTTTAGAGGAGCTTAAGTCCAGTTATAGTTCGGTTTTAGCGCGAGGGCTACCATTAGCATTAGCAGTAGCAGTAAGGCCGAGCTCAGCCCCTCAGCGTCTCCCGTGCAGCCGGGACTAGACCAGGAACAGAATAGGGACCATTTTGTGACAGTTCGGAGGGGACAAGGCGCTAAACGCCGAACCTCAGAGCGCCGTGAGCTTCACGTCTATAATAGGTTTTCTCCCCTCAGCGAACACACGCCCGCTGAACACACGCCCGCTGAACACACGAGAGAAACTCTTGTAATCGGGAGTTCTATTGTTAGAGACGTGAAGCTGCCAGCTGCTAGCGTTAGGTGTTACCCGGGGGCCAGAATGGGTGACATCGAAGGAAACCTTAGGATCTTAAAGCGGAGCAGGACCCGTTTCCGGCGAGTCGTGGTTCACGCAGGCGGTAACGACGCCCGTCGGAGACAATCAGAGGTGCTCAAAGTTCAAGTAGCCGCGGTGTGTGACCTAGCGAAGTCGATGTCAGACACTGTAATATTTTCTGGTCCCCTGCCCAATCGGATCAATGCTGAATTGTACAGCCGTCTCTCAGCATTCAACAACTGGTTATCCAGATGGTGCCCTCAAAACAACGTTGTCTTTATTGATAACTGGAGTGCGTTTTGGGGAAAGCCCGGGCTCATACGCAGGGATGGCATCCATCCGACTTCGGAGGGTACATCCCTATTAGTTCGGAATTTGACCGATAGTCTTAGTCGTGTTAAGTGACCATCCAGGGATGAGCCCTGGGCGCAGAGCAGCAGTTCAAGACGCTCCACTGTCGCCGAACTCTCGCCCGTTCTGTTACATGTGAAGTGTTCAGATTCAAGACAGATAGAGACTGTGTGTGTCCCTCGTGTTCCTCGTACAAATAATGCCAAAAAGTCACATCTCAGAAAAAATATTTCAGGCGTCAGACCAAATAACTTAAGGAAAATAACAATCACAAATGACACAAATATACAAATGAATAAACACGTAATATGTGGACTGCTAAACATTAGAGCAATTTCCTCCAAATCGCTCTTAGTTAATGAATTAATTAGTGACTATAACATAGATCTTCTAGCTCTAACTGAAACGTGGCTTCAACAAGACGACTACGTCAGACTAAATGAGTCCACCCCACCCACCCATGTTAACTTTCAGACCGCCAGGAGCACAGGCCGAGGTGGTGGTGTGGCAGTGATCTCACACTCAAGCCTACTCATGAGCCCTAAAACTAACAATGCATTTCACTCATTTGAAAGCCTTATGCTGTCGATCACATGTCCAAATATGAAAAACCAAAAAGGAGTTTTGTTCATAGTTATCTACCGACCTCCTGGTCCCTACTCAGAGTTTTTAACAGAGTTTTCTGACTTTATATCAAACTTAGTGTTAGCCTGGGATAAAATAGTTATAGTTGGAGACTTTAATATCCACGTGAACATGAGTGATGACGCTCTCAGTAATGCCTTCAGCGCCTTGTTAGACAGCATTGGTTTCACTCAGAATGTAAATAAAGCGACTCACACTCATAACACTCTGGATCTTGTCCTAACGTATGGAACAGAGATTAGTGACCTCATTGTCCTCCCTCAAAACCCTATATTGTCAGATCATTTCCTAATTACCTTTCAGTTTATTCTTAAAGATCATCCAGTCCCACAAAATAAAGTTATAATGAAAAGGACAATATCTGAAAAATCTATCTCAAAATTCAAAGAAATAATAGAGCCAATATTCAGTGTCATGTGATCCTGCTGAGAACAGTTTTAGTCCCAGTTTAAGTGATCAATGTGTCGACTTGACCATGAATTCTCTGAAGTCTGCTCTTGACGTTGTCGCGCCGTTAAAACAGAAGGTCATTAGGCCAAAGCGCGCCTCCCCATGTTACGACCAAGAACTGCGTTCACATAAACAAAAAGTTAGAAAGTTAGAGGGATTATTTCGTCGCTCTCACACCGAAGAATCCCTAAAAGCATGGAAAAGTTGCCTGCTGTCCTATAAGCAGGCTCTGCGTAAGGCCCAAACCAGATATTATTCAAATCTAATAGAAGTCAACAAAAGTAACACTAAATTCCTTTTCAGCACTGTAGCTAGGCTAACAAACTGTCACAGTGCAGTAGAGCCCTCAATCCCAGCTACACTTAGCTCTGATGATTTCCTCCTATTTTTTAATAATAAAATAAAAACAGAGATAAATTAGATGAAATTACCCCCGCTATTAGCCCTGAACTAGCCCAAGCTGTAAATCTAACGTCCCATATAAATCCACCTGTAAACTTAGAAAGGTTCACAGCTGTTGATCAAGCAGAGATAACTTCAGCCATTATGTCCTCTAAAAGCTCCACTTGTGTCCTAGACCCCATTCCAAGCAGACTCCTCAAAGACATTCTCCCCCTAATTATAGACCCTATTCTTAATATAATAAATACTTCACTCGAAAGTGGCTATGTTCCACAGTCCTTCAAACATGCAGTCATTAAACCTCTTCTGAAAAAGCCTAATCTAGATCCCGACCTATTGGTAAACTACAGACCTATTTCAAATCTTCCCTTCGTCTCTAAAATCCTTGAAAAAGTTGTAGTAAAACAGCTTTGTCGCCACCTGCAGGACAATAACTTATTTGAAGTTTTTCAGTCAGGGTTCAGAGCCCACCACAGCACTGAAACTGCACTAGTTAAAGTCACAAATGATTTGTTATTAGCCGCTGACGATGGACTGGTCTCAATCCTGGTTCTGTTGGACCTCAGCGCAGCGTTTGACACCATCGACCACAACATTTTACTGCAGAGGTTAGAATGTGATGTAGGTGTTGGAGGAACAGCCCTCAGCTGGTTTAAATCCTATCTATCTGATAGGTTCCAATTTGTTAATGTAAACCAGAGCTCCTCACCAAGCTCTAAAGTAATTTACGGTGTGCCACAGGGTTCGGTGCTCGGTCCAATTCTGTTTACTCTTTATATGCTGCCATTAGGCAACATTATCAGGTCACATGGCATTAACTTCCACTGCTATGCAGACGACACTCAGCTGTATTTATCAATGAAACCTGATCAGAGCGATCAAGTAGACAGACTTAGTACTTGTGTGAAGGAGATAAAAACCTGGATGACACTAAACTACCTGCTTCTTAACCCTGAAAAAAACGAGGTCATTGTGCTTGGCCCTAAGCATCTACGAGACGCTCTATCTGAGCAGATAGTCACACTGGACAATGTCAGTGTAGCCTCCAGTTCTACTGTAAGAAACCTTGGAGTCTTATTTGACCTGGAGCTCTCATTTAAAGCTCATATAAATCAAGCTTGTAAAACAGCCTATTTCCATTTGCGCAACATCGCCAAAATCAGAAGAATCCTGCCTAAAAGTGATACCGAAAAACTTATCCATGCATTTGTAACAACTAGATTAGACTACTGTAACTCCCTGCTTGCAGCGTGTCCTAAAAGCTCCATAAAAAGCTTTCAACTGGTTCAAAATGCAGCAGCAAGATTACTAACAGGAACAAAAAGAAGAGAGCACATTACGCCAGTGCTGAAGTCTCTTCACTGGCTCCCCGTCGAGTCTAGAATCAAATTCAAAATTCTACTCTTGACCTACAAAGCCATAAATGACATGGCCCCATCCTACCTCAAAGATGCTATAGAACCATATCATCCAAACAGAGCTCTTCGCTCTCAGAATGCCGGCCTTCTGGTGGTGCCAAGAGTCTCTAAAAGTACTGTAGGAGGTAGAGCGTTTAGCTACCGAGCTCCTGTATTATGGAATCAGCTCCCGGCCCATGTTAAATATGCTGACACAGTCTCTTCATTTAAGTCCAGACTTAAAACGTTCCTCTTCGAAATCGCTTATGGTCAGACTAGTTAGGAACAGAAACATAAACCCACAGCTTCAGCTACGCTGCCCTAGGAGTAACTATGCTGGGGGAAGTATGACAGCTTGAGCACTATCCTCTTCTTCTTCTGACTACTTATGCTATCAAACAATATTTATTTTTTGATTCCACTTGCAAACTGTTCACCGCCTTCTTTTCTTTCTCTCACTCCTGAGGACCTGTGGACCCAGATGCCCCTCTCCTGGTGAAGTGGTCCCTGCCCTGTGCGGACGGTCCCTCATCTGCCTAAAGAGTGGGTCCAGCTCGCTTCCGACGGTCCCTCATCTGCCTGAAGAGTGGGTCCAGCTCGCCTCCGACGGTCCCTCATCTGCCTGAAGAGTGGGTCCAGCTCGCCTCCGACGGTCCCTCATCTGCCTGAAGAGTGGGTCCAGCTCGCCTCTAGACGGTCCCTCTTCTGCCTGAAGAGTGGGTCCAGCTCGACTCAGTGGGTCCAGCTCGACTCAGACGGTCCCTCTTCTGCCTGAAGAGTGGGTCCAGCTCGCCTCCGACGGTCCCTCTTCTGCCTGAAGAGTGGGTCCAGCTCGACTCAGACGGTCCCTCTTCTGCCTGAAGAGTGGGTCCAGCTCCAGTCTCCTTGTGTCCGTCTGTCCGTCTGTGAGAGTCGGATCTCTCCTTCACTGGAACTCCTCCAGGTTTCTACGCTTTTTTCCCGAAGAGGTTTTTTTTGTAGTTTTTCCTGGCCGAGAAGGAGAGTCTAAGGACAGAGGACCCTGGGACATTGTCCCTCGCCACCACAGACAATGTCTGACTCCCTCGCCACCACAGACATTGTCTGACTCCCTCGCCACCACAGACATTGTCTGACTCCCTCGCCACCACAGACATTGTCTGACTCCCTCGCCACCCCAGACATTGTTGATTCATTTCTCCCTGTGGCCCTCAGAGGCAACTGTTGTTGTGATTTTGGGCCTTACAAAAATAAATTGATTTGATTTGGTGTCTTTTCAGCCCAGAGACTGTGAGATGAGGCTTGAGGTGGGTCTAACAGAACGAGGACAGACGGACCAGGCAGGACTTCAGGGCCTTCAGCTTGGGCTCAGAGCAGAGGTAACACTGGACCTCACTAAAGGTCATGTCCTTCATAGATCTGCTCTTGTTCTTTTAGTTTAGTTTAGTAGTTCCAGTTTACCCTCTGAAACCAGCTCTCGCAGCAGTGTGTTGATGCTGAGCTCAGGTCTTCTGTCATAGCTCCTGTTACACAAAGGACATGTGCAGGGCCCCTCAGGGGCCCAGGCCTCACTGATGCAGCGTTTGCAGAAGTTGTGTATACATGAGTGGACACAGAGAACTCAAGTGTTACACTACCGTCACCTACTTTCTTCTTTAGACTTTATTCTTCAGAAGCACAGGAGTTCACCCACTCTGACTCCCTGAATGGGTCAGGGCGCCTCGATTCCCATGCAGCACGTTCTCTATCTCTGCCCACTCAAGACCTTTAGTTCCAACGTATTTTCCTGCAGCTTTAGCGATGATCCTGGTCTTTTCAGATTTCTAATGCGTTTGACCAGTACAGTTAATAACTTCCAACATAAAGAGGAGAAAATCCCTCCTCTTCATAACCAAGACATCCTCAGCACCTTCAGAGCCTCTGTCCCACTCTTGGAGACCACCTTGGGGACCTCCTTCTGGCTGAGAGAAGCACTGGCATCTCTCACTGCATCCACATTCTTACTTGATACTTTCTTGACAGCATCCGCATAGGATATGTATCAAGCGTCTTTAATATTTTGCACCTCATCTTTGTTTCTCAACCAGATGCACCAGAATCCATTTTTTGGACTCGCAGTGATCCATCTCTTCCTCTTTATGGACTCTTGGGCCACTCCTAAAGCCCACTTTGAACTTGGGATGGTAAAATGCCATGTCATTGTACCTATGCTGTTATTGTGTAAGGATAATATGAGAACATGGGTTACTGATCAAGATTGTCCGGTGCCTCTGTATCGGGCCAATCCTGCCTCAGGTCATGGCTCCGGGGTCAGGTAGCATGAATCTTTGCTTCCGTGATGTTTGTTCCGTCTCTTTTGAAGCTGATTTGATTGTGATGATATGCGTACGTGTCAGTTTATGTCACAAGGAAGTGTGATGTAATTGTTCTGGAGGATGAGGAACAGAGAGAGTCAGGGAAAGTGATAATTTACTGTGCACGAGTAAATAAAGTTCTACTTTTTGAGAAAGACAAACTTGCACCCAGACCACTGCCTCACCCGCACCCAGACCACTACCTCACCCAGACCACTGCCTCACCCACACCCAGACCACTGCCTCACCCACACCCAGACCACTGCCTCACCCAGACCACTGCCTCACCCACACCCAGACCACTGCCTCACCCAGACCACTACCTCACCCGCACCCAGACCACTGCCTCACCCAGACCACTGCCTCAGCCGCACCCAGACCACAGCCTCACCCGCACCCAGACCCCTGCTTATATATATATATATATATACAGGGCTCAGATTGAGGATTTTCACTTGTATAGCGGTGCTGCTAAACAATCCGTTAATTTTTCGAAATTTGTATAGCAACTTCATAATTGCATAGCAAAACACGAAAGTGACTAACAATCAATATTTTCCATTGATATAACACGATCATTTATTTAAATGTATTTGTAAACATTCTATTAAAGAAAACTCTTAACAAATTAACTTTTAAACACTTTTTAAACATTCAAAAATTTTCTTTAAATAAAACTTTCAAATAAAATTAATTATTGAACAAATTAATCAACACAAAGTCAGATAGCCTTATTTACAACTTTCTTCCATATCATCATCAATCAGATGACTATTTGCAGGAGTCTCATTTACATATTAATTGTCATTACACTAAAATTATTTTATAAAATACAATACAAAATACAAAATAAAGTTTGCTGTGGCGTCCATCATGGTGTATTTTATGTGTTATTCAAATTGTACCGCTCTATTTGACGTTTCATTCCATTTTTCGTTTTTCTACTTGATGACGGTCCCTAAGTACTCTCGTCTCGTGTAATTCGCTGCGCCCAAAATATGCATCTGATTGTTAAAAACGAGGTTGTCGTCACTTGGCAGTGTAAATATGAATATTTTGGCATCTGAATGATCTGCAAAGACTTTTGCTTTTAGGAGCTATTGACCTCGGAAGTCCGAATCTGTGACGCTAACCGCACGTGGCTCCTCCCACTTTCAGACTCTGATCTGAGACAGCAGCGGGACTCGTCATGACAACACAGCATCTTAAGTGTCATGACGTTATTGACGATCGATTGACGAGTAATCAGTACTTTTAGGCGCTTTGGTTATACATGTGAACACACATTTTTGTATCGCAAAAGCTGCAATACAAACACACTTTTTCTGACGAATGCATCGCATTTGAGAGAAATTGCGTCGCATTTTGCGATGCGATACCGCTTATTTGAACCCTGATATATTATATATATATATATATATATATATATATATATATATATATATATATATATATATATATATATATATAATATATATTATATAAGTGTAACCCTTATTTCTTGTGGCTCACCAGTCTCTGAGGCAGTGGGTATTGCGGGTTACAGTTGAGTTTATAATGTTGTGGGTTTTCTGTTATTTTCCTGTGCCAAAATAGACCAACACGGCAGGACAGTGTTTGAGCAGCCGTCTCTTTATTTCACGTGCTCTCAACTCTCAACTCGACTCCTGTGCGTCAACAAAAAGGGTTGTACTGAAACAATATACAGAATAAATGTTCCCAAAATAAAATAAGTGCAACACACTATAATCAAATAATAAATTCCCCAAGTAAATCAAACAGAAATTAATATTAAATAAAATCATATGTTACAGTCTTCCCCTGCCACAAAATGAAATGTCCCCATTTCAAATAGGACACTCATAACCTTGAGCACACAGTAGAATAATCAACAAAACACAATACGAACAGTACAATATGTGTAAAATTAGGCCGCACACATACAGCACTAGAAACATCAGGGAGTAACATATCAAGTGACAAAGTCCCTGTATCTATTTGGCTTGCAAACCCTGCGACCAGAACGGGACACAACAGGGCGTGCCATGGGGGAGGATGGAGGGGACACACTGGGCTGGGAAACAGGGGAGAATGGAGGAGAAACAGAGGGAATAGAAGAACAAGGAGAAGGCGGAGCACCTGGAGTAGCCACTCCTGCAGGTGCAACTTCAGGCAGCCTACACCGAGCAGGCACATGTGGTGGAGTAGGAGGCAGAAAAGGTAGAGCCCCAGACAAAGCTGTAAGGTGAGGAGCTACTAAGGGTGTAATAGTCAGTCCGGATGAAAATGTCCTGTCCATATTCTCAACAGGCTGCAAAGCTCCTTTGAATGCTTTGAGTCTATTGTGGTGTACAATCCATGTCTGTGAATGTGCTTTCTTAGGATCCGTTACCTCATAAGTCACACCTGGACGACCGACTTGTGTCACATGTTTCAAAATGACAAATGGTCCTTTCCACCTGGGAGCCAGTTTATTCATTTTGTTACCAGGGTCATCAAGAAGAACAAGGTCCCCCGGCTTATGCGGATGAAACACAACTTTCTTGTCATAGTGGAATTTTTGACGCAACTTACCGAGTGTGGAATTGTGAGTCGCATCCACAAACGCGTGTGTCAAACGTGACGTCAGGTAAGAGGCATAAGCTGCAGGCGTACCTGGTGTAGGTGAGGTCACAGAGGGACTACAGTTCAAGATAACGTCCAGTGGCAAGTTTGGTTCAAGAAAGAATGGGGAAAACCCTGTGCTAGAATGTACACTGGAGTTGTATGCGAGTTCCACTTGTGGGAGAAACTGGTCCCACTCACCCCCAGTTTGAGCAATGTACTTAGAAAGTTGGTCCTTCAGAGTCCTGTTCAGTCTCTCCACCATACCATCCGACTGGGCGTGGTACGGGGTGGTGCGTGTTTTGGTTATCCCCAGTAACCTGCACAAGTGTTTCACAAGGTCAGATTCAAACTGTCTACCCTGATCTGTGTGAATTGACTCGGGCAACCCGTGTTGTCTGACATAGTCCTCAAAAATGCATTTTGCTACCGTAACGGCACGTTGGTCTTTCAGTGGAAATAGATTTGCATAACGTGTAAAATAGTCTGTGACAACCAAAACATACCTATTGCCCTGAGATGTAATAGGTAGTTCAGTGATATCAGCAGCTACTTTTTGAAAAGGTCTGTCAGCCTGAATAGACTGCAGTGGAGCGCGTTCATGTGGTACTGGAGAACCTCGTTTTTGACAAGGGAGGCACTGAGAACAAAAAGCGTGCACATCACGTGTCATAAAAGGCCAATAACAGATACGCCTAGCTCTCTGTAGTGTGCGTTCTGCGTTCAAATGTCCACTTAACTGATTACCATGTGAAGCTGACAAGGCTTTGGGGAGAAGTACTTTTGGTAAAACCACTTGAAAGTTTACAGATGAGTGAGGACTTCGTTTTGACTTTCTGCAAAGAATCCCTTGTCTCATAGTAAGGTTAGGAAACTCATGCCATAGTTTTCTCAACAAAGGGGAGGAGTACCTCAGCCTACCAATAGGGGGCCTACACGTACTATCATTCACCCATGAAATAACTGTACTGAGACATTCATCACTCTGTTGTTGTTGTTTCAATTGTTCAGAGTCAATAGATAATGTGTCGCCAATGTCCTGAGTAATGTTGTTAGTGTTGATGTCTGTGGCAGCCACCGCGGTGGTTGTGTCAGTGACAGCCACAGTAACACACTGCTCCGCTTGGTCAAGTCTTTCTGTACTGGGGCGTCTGGACAAAGCATCAGCATTTGCGTGCTGTTTACCTTGCCGGTGCACGATAGAATAGTCATAAACGTCCAACTCAAGTATCCATCGGCTGCGTCTGCCTGTAGGATCATTGTCAACGGCAGTTTTCTTTAGGCTCAGCAGAGGCTTATGGTCTGTGATCACAACAAAGGAACTGCCAGAAAGAAAATGTTTAAAATGTCTCACAGACCAGACAATTGCAAACAGTTCACGATCAAAAGTAGACCATTTCCTTTCTGAGTGACTCAAGGTGTGGCTTGCATAGGCAATAACATGTTCTTTACGGTCCTGTCTCTGGGCTAACACTGACCCAATGCCCTCTAGTGATGCATCAGTGTACAGCAAGAAAGGTTGAGAAAATACAGGATGTGCCACAACCGGTGGTTTAGTAAGAGCATTCTTAAGTGACTGAAATGCCTCCTCACACTCAACTGTCCATAAATAGTACCTTTGTGAGTAAGCGAGTGCAGTGGGGCAGCAGTGACAGAGAAGTTCCTAACAAACCTACGGTAGTAGGAGCATAGTCCGACAAAAGCCCTAACTTCTGTAGCCGTCCTGGGCGTTGGCCACTTGCGCACCTTTTCCAGGTTCTTCTCGTCGGGCTGAAGTCCTTGGCTGGAGACAACATGACCCAGAAATGTCACTTCTGTCTGGGCAAAGTGACATTTCTTTGCTTTCAATTTAAGACCAGCTGATCTGAACCGGTCAAAAACTTCACCTAGGCTCTTAAGGTGGTCAGTGAATGTTTGGCTAAAGACAAGTACATCATCTAAATAGATTAAGCACTCCTTCCAATGCAAACCATGAAGGACTAGTTCCATCAGTCGTTGGAATGTCGGGGGAGCATTTGTCAGTCCCATCGGCATAACCTTAAACTGGAAAAGACCAGTCCCACTGTGAAATGCCGTTTTCTCTCTGTCTTGTGACTCAAGTTCAACCTGCCAATATCCACTTGAGAGGTCTATGGTGCTAAACCAACAGGAACCTGACAAGCTGTCAAGCGCCTCTGCTGGACGAGGAAGGGGATAAGAGTCTTTGATAGTGACTGCATTGAGTTTTCTGTAATCTATACAAAATCTGTAAGTACCGTCCTTTTTCCGTACCAAAACAACTGGGGAGGACCAAGGGCTGTAGCTTTCCTCAATAATGTCCTGTTTGAGGAGCTGCTGGACCTGTCTGTCAATTTCAGCTCTGATGTTAGGGGAAGCCCGGTACGCTCGCTGCTTGATAGGAGGGTTGTCACCGGTCCTGATGCTATGTTTAACCAGGTCAGTCCGTCCATAGTCCTGGTCATGGGCACTGAACACGTCACAATAAGACATAAGTAAAGCCTGGAGCTGTTGTTTCTGATCAGCAGTCAGAGCAGAGTCATCAATGTTAACATCTGGCAGTAACTGCTCAGTGGTGTCAATCTGGGTAGTGACTGCATCTACATTTCCCTCAACAATGCAGTAGTCGTCATCACTATCTTGGCCTATAGGATAAAAATCACCTAGTTTAGTGTCACTGGGCACCTGTAAGTCAGAGGTAGTTGGATTCATGACTCTAACATAAGTCAACCCAGCCTGAACTGGAGCAACTGTGCGTGCAGCCAGTAAGCCCTGGGAAATAGTTAGTTCTGGTTCAATAACACCTACGTAGGTCGTGTTAAAGTCGGATACACCGATAGTGGGTTGGACTTTTGCCAGAACAGTCATTTGTGACATTGCAGGCACAAGAAGTGGTGTCACAGTAATGGCATTGCAACTCAAAGGGGCAGTCTCTGCAGCGGACAAAAGAGGAACTTTGGCTCGATTACCCACTGTGAGCATGCCTTCCTTTAAATCAATGATTGCAAAATGTGCAAAAAGAAAGTCCCAGCCTAATATAACAGGCTGTGTGACATTCCTGACTACTTGGACAGTGTGAGAGAACATCTCACTGCCTAACCTCATGTTTACTGTGAGATTGTCCAAGTAGTCACCAGTCACAGCTCTAGGGACAACTGGAGGTCGCTGTAAAGGTTTTGTTCTCAGAGAGGGAATTGACATTCTAAATGCTTCACTAATCAGTGAGATGTCTGAACCAGAATCTATGTAAGATAAGATAAGATAAGATATTCCTTTATTGTCCCACATGGGGAAATTTCATTGGTGCAACGCAGGTAGATACAGAGGTAGATACAGAAGAACAGATCACTTATAGGAAGTCTGAAAAACACTTTCAGTAGAAGATCTCCTATAAATAAATAAAAACTCCCATAGACAAATAAATAAATAAATACCATTGCATGTGATCCCGACAGTAATTGCACATGAATATGTGTCACGACAGCACATAGATTGCACATGAATTTTACAGTAATTGCACATGAATTGCACATGAATTCCAACAGCAATTGCACATATGACAGAATTGCACATCAGTATTAGATTAGGTCAGTATTGCGAGTGTTCAGTACTAACAGTTTTTGTTATAAAGTCTGACAGCAGCAGGAAGGAAAGACCTACGGAACCTTTCCTTTACACAGCGAGGGTGGATCAGTCTGTCACTGAAGCTGCTCTCCAGAGCGGACAGAGTGTCCTGCAGGGGGTGACACTCATGGTCCAGCATAGATGTGAATCTAGCCAGTACACTTTGGTAGCAACATTTTCAATAATGGCCAATACATTACGTGTGAATGTCTTACGTTTGGTTTGTCCTATTGATAGAATGTGGGCCTGATCACTAGAAGCAGACACTTGGCCCTCGGTGTCTACTGTCACTCGTTTCCCTGACTGTAGTGATCGTCACTAAAGGTCACACGGTGGTTTCTGTCATATTTATCCCTGCCTGAGCGTGCTGAGGGGGATCTGTGTCTACCTGCACCAGAAGTAGAGTCATAGTCATGGTAAGTGGAGGACTTATCACCATGGTGATGGGAAGGATGCCATCCCTCTGGGCTCCGGGGTCTAGAGTGCCTCACGTAGCTGGATTGATGGTCCTGGTGACGAGGAGTAGGTGCAGGTCCCGAAGACTGCCGACGGTCGAGGTGATCTGGCGATCGCCGACAGTCGAGATGATCTGGTGAGCGCCAGCAGTTGTGATGGTCTGGTGAGCGCCGACGGTTGTGATGGTCCGGTGAGCGCCAGCGGTTGTGATGGTCTGGTGAGCGCCGACGGTTGTGATGGTCCGGTGAGCGCCTGGAGAACCCGTAGTCGCTGTAGGATCCACTGCTGGGCCGGTGACAGGTTGGTGTAGAGGAGCGGGCGTCCCGGATAGGAGACACGGATGGGGTACGCCGATACCTCTCCCTGCTACGGTCACCTCGGAAGTGGTCAGGAACATCACGGTGGTTCACATCATGTCCCTGTTTAACATGCGTCTTCAGAGTTTGAAAATCTCTGGAAAGTTGCTTAATAGCATCAAGCAGTTCGTTGGAGCAATCTGCCTGGTTCTTTTCATTTTTGGTGGAAACCATAGCAGACAGCGGCTCTTCTCTGGTTGCAAGTGTTGTTGCATATGGTGTGTTCGTCACTGGGAATGATGGTGGAAGGAGTCTTAAAGCCTCCTGAGCACGTTCCCATTTACATGCAATCGCCAGCGCATCTTCTAACGTCGCTGCGCCATGCTCGTGACATTTCCATTGGAGAATGGGGTCTAATCCAGCAATAAATCTTCTAAAGCGTTCCATGGCAATGGCTGGCTCTCCGTAGTTCGGAAAAGCTTCCAGCACTAACCTTGTAACTTCAGCAGCATAAACTTCCAACGGTTCTTTGGACAGGCGTTGTCTTGCATTAACAAAAGTTTGAAAATGAAGCAAAAATTCCTTTCTGCCGAAAACGTCATTAAGCTTAGCTGTACATTGGTCATAGTCCTGTTTCACAGCTGGTGACAAAGATAGCCAATATGCTAACGCATCTCCACTAAGGGGAGTGGGAAGTATTGTGGCTGTATCCAGCTTCTGTCCATCAGCGCAGGCTTTAACTGCTAGCTACAATCTGGTTTTCCATAGAGCAAAACTTTCCTTGTCCTTACCATCGCCGTGGAAACATGGCGGCAAATCCATGCGGTAATGAATTACAGTCTTTGGAGAGTCTCCCGCCAAACCAGCATCGCCATTAACATGTGCGTTGTTGTCCTCAACGCCGTCATCTGGCTGTTGCTGCGACATACTGAAAAACTGTCCAGCTAAAACAAGCAGGTGGAACTCTGGGTCTTCACAAAAATAACCAGTGATGGTAATCTTGTATATTCCCGAACAAGTGAGCCACCGCCGAAGCTAGCTGACTGCCTTGGCAAATTAGCACAGCCGAAAACAAGCAAGAAAAACACCGCTGCTACCAATCTGTAACCCTTATTTCTTGTGGCTCACCAGTCTCTGAGGCAGTGGGTATTGCAGGTTACAGTTGAGTTTATAATGTTGTGGGTTTTCTGTTATTTTCCTGTGCCAAAATAGACCAACACGGCAGGACAGTGTTTGAGCAGCCGTCTCTTTATTTCACGTGCTCTCAACTCTCAACTCGACTCCTGTGCGTCAACAAAAAGGGTTGTACTGAAACAATATACAGAATAAATGTTCCCAAAATAAAATAAGTGCAACACACTATAATCAAATAATAAATTCCCCAAGTAAATCAAACAGAAATTAATATTAAACAAAATCATATGTTACATAAGTAAGAAGTAAAACCTGAGGCCATTCGAGGCATAAACGAGATTGGAGGCAGATTTAACAATTGTGTCGGTTTTATTATAGATTACTTAGAATTTACTGATTAAAGGGAAAAAAGTTATATAAATTAGGCAAAATAGAGGGTAAAATCGTTTTGATTATGTTAATTGAGAATTATTTTCCAAGAATCAACCTAATTGATTGTAATTGTTTGCAAAAATTCCACAACATGATTTCCTCTGAGCTCCAGACTCTCGTTTATTGTTGGTCACACACGCAATGGTTGAATTAAGATTTGGTTACATTCAAGCGTGTCTCAAGTGTCCCGGGACGTTTCCTTCAGCCGCTCTTCTGTCGTCTTTGAACGCGCCTTGAAAATTTGTTTGTCAAATTGGTTCATGTTAAAGCACAGATTATTATGATAATGCCCTTTCCATTTCGCTTTCCCTGAACATGTTTGCATAGTTTGACTCACATCTTGACACAGGGATAACAACATCCAGAAATACAATCACTCTTCTTAATGACATGGTTTTAATTACATTGACCAGGCACAAACAAGTAATTTATGTCAGAAGTGAAGTCATTCTGAAAAGTCTGCCACCAAAATAACTTTCTAACATAGAAACAACATGCACTTGTCATAAGGGATGTCTTTTTGCCTGCCTTATTTAACATGTTTTAATTACTGGACAAAACCTAAATGAAGTGTGAGTTACATGTGTCAATCAAACTTTATGTATAGAGCACAATTCAAGCAATTCAAGAGTTACAGCAGTCTAATCTAGACGTTACAAATGCATGGATACGTTTTTCAGCATCACTTTTAGGCCGGATTCTTCTGATTTTATCTATATTATGCAGATGGTATAGGCTGTTTTACATGCTTGATTTATATGAGCTTTAAATGAAAGCTCCTGGTCAAATAAGACTCTGAGGTTTCTTACAGTAGAACTGGAGGCGACACTGACATTGTCCAGTGTGACTATCTGCTCAGATAAAGCGTCTCGTACATGTTTAAGTCCTGGTGCTACTTTACACAGTCTTTAGTCTTTTTTCTGAAGTTGTTCCAGTATTTATTGTTTAAAGGAAAACTTTGTCCAAGGTAAAAAATAAAACAATCTGCCAAACAGTGTCCAGTGTCCCAGCTCATGGCTTAGGTCGGCCTTTACTGGCTGTAGGGGGCACTGGGGGGTTTGGTAAATGCTATAGTAAGTGAATAACCACATAAAACCATGCGTCCATCATTGTTCTGTTGGCTGACATAGGCCGCCCCGGGTGATAACGGGCCGGGCCATATCTGTCAGAGGAAGAGAAAGCTGACTGAGAGTGGGCCGCTGAAGTCTGACAGTGACCGGCCCAAAAGTGCACCGGCCCACCCCCCGGTGCCCCCTATGGCCAGTACAGGGACGTATCTAATTAGCACACTCTGGGGGCACGGACAGGGGCAACTGAGGAAAACTTTTATTTCAAGTAGTTGTAACCCAGGTGATTTTCTGCTCCTGGACCGTTTCTGCCTCCGTTTTGCCTGCCTGGTCCCTTTGCTTCATTTTTGCCTGCCTGGTCCGTCTCTGCCGAACTATTGCGAGACTTCGCACACGTATCGCGAGATTTGCGGCGCTAAGCTCTTTAAAACATGGCCGCGCGCTGTTGTTCGGGAGGAGTGTGGGCCTCGAGGTTGTTAAGCGGCTGCAGGTAGGCGGTTAGCCCTCTAAACATTACATTTTACGGATATTCTGCTTATTCACTGTTATGCCATCGACTTTGCAGATGCCTCTGCCTGTGATCTTGTGTTTTGTTTGACTGATATACTTAAAGTGGACCTGGTGAGTGCTTTGTTATTGTTCGAAGCTAACATGCTATGCTACTGTTGATTGAATCAGTTAACAGACTTGTCAGGCGGTGCGGGCGCTGGCTGCACTCGTTCATGTTAAACTGTATCATTTTAGCACTTCAACTTTTGCTAAATCTGACACTGAAATCTAATGATTTAAAGTTAAATTATTAAAAGTTAATTTCACTTTATGCTCAACACTAACTATTTATGCCCAAACACTGGGAATATTAATTACTGATTGAGATGAACAGATGACATCAAATATTGTATCGTTGAATTGTTGAATTATTATTATTAATTAATAATATTTTTGTTGTTTATTCATGGTCCTGTTTTGAACAGGCCAGGTTCCAGAACTGGATGGCGAGCTAAAGAAACAGAACGAACCGAGAGAGTGCAAACATCTGCCAGTGCGGTAGGAGGCGCTGCAGCCGCTCCCCACACATACATTATATCCTACATAATGTCCCCTGCTAGTGGATACACTGACTCGTACTCTGAAAACCTTGGAATATACCCGTGGATTCTATTTTTGTGGACTGAGTTTACACATTATTTTTGTGGACTAAGTTTACACATAGCCCGGGAGCATAATTTTGGAAGAGGGTGCTGTATGTTGAAATTGTATTTTTTGCATAGAGTTGCGATGTGTTTAACTTCTGGACTAATGAAGCCTAATCTGTGTAAGCTAATTAAGATAGGCCCACCCCAGAGAGAAGGCACAAAGAAAGGATTCTGCTCAAACTCTGCCCATTAGGGATGAGGTTGGGATGGATGATACAATACTGTCTCTGTAAAACTGTACAGGGGGGTGCTGTGGCCTGTAGTTCCCGTGGTTATAAGTTTACATATTTAAATTGCATTTTAATGTCTTTGTTTTATCTCTATATTTAGTGGACTCGCGTCGAGGAACTGGCCTTCTCACCACGACAACAAACTGTAAACAAAGGGAAAAGAGAGAGACATTTTCTTGTTTGCCTCTCCAGTCTGTTCCTGGTTCTCTGAGTCTCCAGTCTGTTCCTGGTTCTCTGAGTCTCCAGTCTGTTCCTGGTTCTCTGAGTCTCCAGTCTGTTCCTGGTTCTCTGAGTCTCCAGTCTGTTCCTGGTTCTCTGAGTCTCCAGTCTGTTCCTGGTTCTCTGAGTCTCCAGTCTGTTCCTGGTTCTCTGAGTCTCCAGTCTGTTCCTGGTTCTCTGAGTCTCCAGTCTGTTCCTGGTTCTCTGAGTCTCCAGTCTGTTCCTGGTTCTCTGAGTCTCCAGTCTGTTCCTGGTTCTCTGAGTCTCCAGTCTGTTCCTGGTTCTCTGAGTCTCCAGTCTGTTCCTGGTTCTCTGAGTCAACCTTGACCATATTTAAATATACGTCACATTTGTCCGTTTAAATATTCTAGGTTGAGCTAAAGAAAATATTGATATGGGGGAAGAAAATACATTTTAATTTGGGTGAGTGAAAGGAAAATGTAAAATCCCAAAACACCATTTAAATATTTTTCAAAATTTGTTCTAAAAAAATACATATTATTTACACTACCTTTTTAGTTCATAAACAAATGCTTTAATTTTCCAGGATATAAACTACCAGAAATGACTCAAAACAATAGTTATTCATAGTGTTGATGTTTTGTGCGGTGTAAGTTTGGCTGTGATATATGTGAATAAACGTGATTTTGTAATGAATAAATAAAACTATTCCAGCAGCTGTCACTGTCTCTTTAAAACACACCTGTTTCCCTCACGCCCTCTTTTGAGCGCCTGTATCTTTCATTGGTTTTCCTCCAGTTGCGTCACTCTTTATAAAGGCCACGTTTCCGTATCGTCCCCCTTTCCCAAACCGGTCCAGTTCAGCGCCATCATCTTTCTCTAACAACTGGTTTTCCTCCAGTTGTTACGTGCTCTGTGCGTGTTTGTAATCCTATATTTGAATAAATCCAAATATATCAAGCGGTATAACGTAAGTTGAAGGCGGATGAGTTGTGGCGGAGTTTGCAACTGCGTCATTGTCGTTTTAACCTTCATATACCTAGCTTCCGTACGATATTTTAATTCAAACCGCTGACTTTGATGGTTCGGTTGAGCCAGAGTTTATATAAATTTGACTAAAGTAAAGTAGCGCTTTGTGAGACGCGGAAACGCTCACGTGGCGCTCAGGCTTCAGGAGGCGTCGGCCAAGACGGGTGCAGAGGAGGAGGTGGTGGACATGCTGGATGAAAATGGCCAGGAGGTGGTGGACATACCAGATGGAAATGTCCCCCACCACGTACTGGACATACCAGATGGAAATGTCCCCCACCACGTACTGGACATACCAGATGGAAATGTCCCCCACCACGTACTGGAAATACCAGATGGAAATGTCCCCCACCACGTACTGGAAATACCAGATGGAAATGTCCCCCACCACGTACTGGACATACCAGATGGAAATGTCCCCCACCACGTACTGGACATACCAGATGGAAATGTCCCCCACCACGTACTGGACATACCAGATGGAAATGTCCCCCACCACGTACTGGACATACCAGATGGAAATGTCCCCCACCACGTACTGGGCATACCAGATGGAAATGTCCCCCACCACGTACTGGACATACCAGATGGAAATGTCCCCCACCACGTACTGGACATACCAGATGGAAATGTCCCCCACCACGTACTGGACATACCAGATGGAAATGTCCCCCACCACGTACTGGACATACCAGATGGAAATGTCCAGGAGGAGGTGGATGAGCCTGACATTAGTAAGTGGAACTGAACACACTTATTTAACTAAAAATGAATTATAAGTCATTATGTTGTTGCTTTTTTCATAGGTGATGGAGATCGTGGTGCTAACCTAAGGTAATTTAAATACATCAGAGTATTTTACGTTTATTATTATTTATTAGTATTTTAGAAATTAAAAAAATGAATCTGAAAATGAAAGCATATGAAATACACATTTCCATCATTATTTTATTGAATCCAAGGTTGATATTACGTAGTTACATTCCCTTTGGTAAATACAAATGCACACTTTCACTGTTACTCGAGTAATATGAATAATAATATGTTCAATACTTTATGTTGACTATAAATGATGTGTGTTTCTTGTAAGTACCAGATTTTGTGCGTTATTTAAGGTTTTGTCTTTCACATTGACTTCATAATTATAAATCTGAGGTTCAGACAAATGTCAAACGTTCCAAATGAAAGAGTGAAAGTCTGAGCTGTTTCTCTTTGTCCAGTCGAACCAGGAAATGGAGATAAAGTTCTGACCAAATCTGTGTTTTAGTCTCAAACTGTTGAAAATCCCCTTATTAAAATGTGAACTTTATGAAATGAATTGTGTGACGTTTAGTTTGATGAACTCTGTGGCTAAAGGACTTTAATCTGATCTCTTTGACAAACTTATACTTGTTATGAAATAGTTAAATATGGTTTTACTGCATTATTTCAATTTAGTAAAAAGTTATGACAAAATATTGCATTTTTAGAAATTATTCCAGTTTGAAAACTAAACTCACGAATATTATGTTATTCTAAATATTCACTTTTTTGACCAAACATTTGGTTGGAAGAGTCAGTGTGACTCTTACAACCAAATGTGCAGTTATTCTGACTTCAGCAAGAGTTTTTACAATATTTTTTTCTTGTACACTGCTGTGTACTGTGTACTTTGTACTATGTACTTACTTAGTAACATTATTCTACTCTTCTTTCAGTACATTGTTAACTCTGTTTACTTTTGCTTCTTTACTTCTTCTGTTCCACAGGTCCATCCTCCAGAAGCTCCTGGGTGTGTTTTACTTGTCGATGGAGGAGTTCGCTCCTGCTGGACTCTGGTGAGGTCATGACTGGTGTTAGTTGTTTTAGCTTTAGTACAATATTCATATTTAGGCCATGTCCACTGATAAAATGCATATGTTTTTTTATATTTTGACCTGTCGTCCACACATAACCGGAAGATTATGTACTTGAAAACGGTGCTTTTGGAAAACTCTGACCAAAGTGAAGATTGTTTGAGTGTGGACACGGATAAACAGCCTTTTAAGTTCCCAAACCTCACTGTCTGCAACAGTCCAATCCATCTTTATTTATACATTTTACCAACACAAAGTCTCCAAAGTGCTGCACAGAGTACGAAACAAGCACAAGTAAAATATGTTAATGTAACAATACAAAATATGGCGGGTTAAATGTTGGTGGTCGCCCCAGTTTTTGGGACAAGAAGTTGGAACTGGCCCTCAGACCTCAGACCTCAGCGAGCGCAGGAGTGTAAGGAACAATGAAGCACTTTAAAACAAACAATACAATTTAAAATTAACTCTAAAATGAATGAGGAGCCAGTGCAGTGAGCATAAAATAGATTTTGAACTAACTGTATGCGTGACAGGTTAGCTTGTTAGCTGTTAGCTTGTTAGCTTGTCTGATCCCAGTGTACAGTGCATTACAAGTAAAAGTAGATAAAAGTACGGATCACCCTCTGCAGGTGACTAAAAGATCGTGAATGAGTACATGTCACACACGTCACATATGCATCCTTTATGTGGAGGGACATGTTTCTAAAACGTACGCAATACTTTTGATAAACTGAATAGCGGTGAATATGCGTTTATAAAAATCTGTGTGTTCATGTGATGACCCGGCTGAGGAGAAACCGGCTGGTCATCACTACATGACATTTAAGGACATTTATCCAAAAGCATTTAACATCAAACCAATATTTACATTTGAACAGATGACTTTCAGGGTTTAGCTGAGGATTTAAGTGTTATTTGTGTTTCTTGGTCCTTCAGTGATTATTGAGTTTTTCCTCATTTTGTTTGAAAATAACAGATTTTGTGCTTTATTTATTCAAATTAAATTCTGATCAGAGTCTCATTTCGAGGACCACTACTTTGTACTTCTGCATAATAATATTCTTCAGTAACATTACTTGAGTACATTGTTGACTACTCGCTTGTCTTTACTTCTTCTGTTCCACAGGTTCGTTCTGGAGTGGCTCGTGATTGTGTTTTTCAAACAGTCGATGGAGGCGTTCGCTCCTGCTGGACTCTGGTGAGGTCATGGCTGGTGTTAGCTGTCGTAGCTTTAGTACAATATTCATATTTAGGCCATGTCCACTGATAAAACGCATATATTTTTCTATATTTTGACCTGTCGTCCACACATAACTGGACGACAAAAGCCCTTGAAAACTGCTTTTGGAAAACTCTGGCCAAAGTGAAGATTGTTTGAGTGTGGACATGGATAAACAGCCTTTTAAGTTCCCAAACGTCACTATCTGCGACAATAAATGAACACATGTCACATATGTGTCCTTTGTGTGGACGATTATGTGTAGACACAATACTTTTTATGAAACGAAGGGCGGATATGCGTTTGTACGCGTGTTCATGTGAGCTCTGATGACTCGGCTGATCAGAGTCTCCTTTCTTGGACCACTACTTTGTACTTCTACTTAATAATATTATTCAGTCACATTACTTTACTCTTACTTGTGTACATTGTTGACTACTTGCTTGTATTTACTTAATTTACTTCTTCTGTGTTCCACAGGTACTTTCTGGTGCTTCTCATGGCGGTGCTTGTTTTCACTTCAGCTCAATGTGGTCTGAAGCGACTCTTTCCAGAAACTCAACGTTCTCCAGGAGTGAAGGTTCTTTTGTTCCTACTCGAGATGTTGACGGCAGCTGCAACAGAACACCTGATGAAATCTATGGAGAAATTCACTGCTCCAATGTCCCAACTCTATTTCATGTATGTTGCCTTCGGACGTAGCATTATTCATTCGTTGTAAGTATGCCCTACTTGCTTGTATTTACTTCTTCTGTGTTCCACAGGTACTTTCTGGTGCTTCTCGTGGCGGTGCTCGTTTTCACTTTAGCTCAAAGATATTTGAGGCAACTCTTTCCAGAACGGCAGCGTTCTTCGGGAGTGAAGGTTCTTTTGTTCCTGCTGGAGATGTTGACGGCAGCTGCAACAGAACTCCTGAAGAAAGCTGTGGTGTAAACCATTGCTGCAGTGACGCAGTGAATCAGCAGCAGGCTGAAGATTCAGCTCCTTCATCAAAGACTCTATCCTTCTTCTCTTTCCTGCTGTTCTTCTGCTTCCACCTCACCCCGACACAGCCTGGTTCATACACCACACAACATACACGATGTATTCATTATCAAGTTATAGCATTAAATAATTAGTCATTAATTTGTGCTAATCAAGTTATATTTATAGTGTTGATCGTGTAAACCAGGGGTGTCAAACTCATTTTGTGTCGCGGGCCGAACATAACGTAAAACATAAAACATTTACGAATATAAGAAAAAATAGCTTTATATAGCCTACGCTGTTTTTGAAGCAATTACTGGATCAATTAAAATAAATTGCAAAACGTTTGTTCTCATAAACTGAAAAGTATTAAGAAAATCCAGTGTAATTTCACCAACACTGTGCTTCAGTTTATGTGCATTACAACTTCAGTTCATCTACAGAGCAAAACATTTAGTCATAGGTATTTGGAACTGAAAAATATTGTATTAGACTTAATAACAAAATAAACTTCTCAAGATCAAAAAAACCTTTTAAATGTATTAATATTTCCACGTCTGTGTAGTTCTCTGTAGTTCTCTGTTCACCTGAACTGACTCAGCACAAAATACAAACAAACGTGGAGCGTTTAAGAAAGGAGGTTAAGTTACGCCTCTCAGTGCATGAGCCACAGTGTTCCATCAAACCAAACTCTTTTGTCAAATTGTGGGCCAAATGATATATAAGAAATAAATATAAGAAATACACCTTTCTGTGTTTTATTTTAGCTAATAATTAGATAATTAAATCAGATCAACTCTGTATTAGCTCAACTTTCCCTCCTCATTTCTTTTCTGGACCGATATGTGTCTTTTTTTGCTATTGACAGTTTCTCATTTGTGAAAGAAGAAAATAAACGGTTGACTTTCAAGAGCCTTGTCCTGGTGTCATTTTTATTTCAAGCGTTCATTTTCACTAAACATCTTTTATCACATGTCATTTGTGATGACATCATGATCGAGGCAAAAACATGTGATTGGGAAGTCATTTGAGCACCTGGTCCTCCCCCACCTCAAGTGCTTCACCCCCCCTGCTGGACCCCCTGCTGGACCCCCTGCTGGACCCCCTGCTGGACCCCCTGCAGTTCACCTATATCAACCTGGCTCTCCATTTCACCCTGCAGCATCTGGTCTCCCCGGGAACCTACGCCAGGATCCTGTTTGTGGACTTCAGCTCTGCATTCAACACCACCCGCTCTGCTCCAGGACAAGCTCTCCAAGCTCAACGTGCCTGACTCCACCTGGATCACTGACTTCCTGACGGATCAGAGGCAGTGCGTGCGCCTGGGGAAGAATGTCTCAGACACTGGGACTATCAGCACAGGAACTCCACAGGGCTGTGTACTTTCCCCTCTGCTCTTTTCCCTGTACACAAACTGCTGCACCTTTGGCCACAACTCCAGGAGGCCACTCCCCTCAGGCAGGAGGTCACTCCCCTCAGACAGGAAGCCACTCCCCTCAGGCAGGAGGCCACTCCCCTCAGGCCAGAAGCTACGGTCGGCACTAGCCCATAGATGGAATTGGGACATAAGTTATTGGTCCGGAAGTTACAGAGTCCAATATGGCGGCCCTCATGGCGGCCCAAATCACTTGCGGTTAGAGATAAAGCGTTCTTACCATTTTGTGACACTGGTAGGGTGGAGGCACATGTCTCGCAGCGGCAAATCTTCAGACGTGTCGGCCTGGTCGTTAAGGTCTTGACTTGTGGTGGCGGAGAACATGGGTGCGAATCCCGCTGGACTAATGAACACTTAAAGTCACTTTAACCATCATTTAATCGCTCACTGGTCACTTTCTGCACTGTATCTCTGTATATCAGTACAACTATAAATTTGAGTACATATCAAGCCTATTTTAAAATTTATTTTAACTTATTTTAAAAATCTGATAGCTTATTGTTATTCAACATTAACTTATTCATTGTTGTATTGTTTTGTGTTTCACCGATCATCAGGACAAGTTCTTATGTTTGTGAATTTTGTTCATTGACAAAATGTCAATAAACCTTTTCTTATTCTGATTCTGACCGTGATCAGCAGAACGGACCAATCAGAGGTCAGGTTTATGGTTCATGTGTTTGTAATGACCGATCCACATGACACAAATAACTGACACAAAGTCCAACGTCTTCTCTGTCGCCGTCAACTAACTCCCGTGAAATGATCTTTTTGTTGTAGATTCATAGATTTGAGCTGTGATTCCAAAGACGTGACAAACAAGCGTGGATTTCTATTTTGGACATTTCTTTAAATAAAAACAGTAAAAACTGTTTTTAGTCAGACTTCAGTGATGACAACATTAGACCACCAGAGGGCAGCAGTGCTTTAGATAAAAATACAAGCAAACAAGTAAGTGAACCAAGACCAGGTCTAAACCAGGACTAAACCAGGACTAAAGCAGGTCCAAACCAGGACTAAACCAGTTCTAAACCAGTACTAAACCAGGTCTAAACCAGTTCTAAACCAGTACTAAACCAGGTCTAAACCAGGACTAAACCAGGACTAAACCAGGTCTAAACCAGTACTAAACCAGGTCTAAACCAGGACTAAACCAGTACTAAACCAGGTCTAAACCAGGACTAAACCAGGACTAAACCAGGACTAAGCCAGGACTACTACACTCTTTATCACAGCTCAGGGGCCACGCAGCCACAGCAGAGAGACACCACTTGATATTTGATTTTTAGCATTCTTATAACATGAATTATGAGTTAAAATGACCTTCTCGGACACAGATGAACATTTTATCGATCCCGAACCCGTCACGTTTAAGGACGAGCGCCGCGTCTGTGCGAGGGCGACGCGCTCCGCCTCACTTCGTCTAGAAAAAGCAGATTTTTGTGAGAAAAGTTGGATCCAAACAGAACGCGCACTTCCTCCTTTCATCGTTTCAGATCAGCCACTTCAGATTTAATGGAAAATAATTGTCTCTAAATATAACTCCTTTGAGGCTCGCGCCTACATTTGTGTTTTCTCGTCCTTGAGCGGCGCATTTGTCACACTTTTGCCTCTTTTCGCTCGCTGTCTGACAAACACAGGTCTGAGGGCCACACTTCTGTCATTCACAGCCGGCGGGGACAGCGCCCGAACGCACCGCCGCTCTGCCTCGGGTGAAGATGTCCACATGGGGGCGCTCTCCCACCCGAGGCCCCGAGGCCGAGCCACCTCCCGCTAACGACAAAATATGAGCAGTTTATTAACATTAACATTAACGACTGACAAACTGAACATCCGGCAGTGTCTTTACATTTACAGTTCATAAAGTATCATCTGAGAGTGAACTGTTAGCTTGTGTTGGCGTTAGCTTGGCACTGACGTTAGCGACATTAGCGTCACTGAGGCTCAGGAGCAGCTTCACAGACAGAAACTATCACCATTTTACCTGTCGGATGTTAAACTTTATTCAACATTTAAAACCACGTTGGAATGGCTAACTCGGCTAATGCTAATGCTAATCCTCAGCTGTCACACACACTCACAACTCAGAATTCCTAATGAAATATTGTCTTTGGATAATGTTATTGTGCCAGGGCCAATCAACGAATGTTAGATGTTTGGTAAAAAATTAAAGGCTTAATCAATACCATGATTAAACTAGGACAAGCCCAGAATAAAACAAGGACCAAACCAGGACTAAACCAGGACCGAACCAGGACTAAACCAGGACTAAACCAGGACCAAACCAGGACTAAACCAGGTCTAAACCAGGACTAAACCAGGTCCAAACCAGATCTCAGGTCTGTGTGGCGTTTGCATGTTCTCCCTGTGTCTGCGTAGGTTTCCCTGACCACTGAAACATGTATAATAGTTTTGCTGGTGTATGAACGTGTTTGTCCGGCGTGTTCTTTAACATGTTCTGACCAAAGACAAATAAACATTATATTTAGAAAATGGGACAAATCCATGAACACGTTCTGGTTCTCACTTTTTAAGACGGTAAGAATCAGTGTCTTCAAGGCCCGAGGGCCAGATCAGGCCCTCCAAGCAATCTGATCCGGCCCTCGAGCCGTGAAGCTCTGCACCTGAAGTGTTCTTCACTCGTCACCACTCACTCTCCTCATCCGAACGTCCTAAATGTGGACAGAGATGAGTTTAAAAGCACTTTTCACAACTTCTGAGCCCAGAGCGAGTTTTGCTCACGGTAAAGCTAACAAACATTAGCATGCTAACGGCACATGTTCTGCTAAAATACTATCATTAGACGCAGAGAGAGAGCTTCGGTCTCATTTTAACACAAACACATGCTTTTACTTTATACTTCAAAATTTGTACAGTATTTTTACTTTTGTAGAAAGTCAAAGTGCTTCTTTAAAATTACATACACATCCTATTCTATATCCATTTAAGTGCAACAATAAACATATTTTTATGGAGATTCAGCTACACAAAAGTGCATAATTAAAATCCTAAACATCGTATTGTTCTGGTGAAATCGATTTCTCTCAAACCCGTCACGCTCTAGAGTTTATCATTTCAAACACACACATTGTTCCGTGTAACCCATATCATCCTGTTAGCTCCGCAATCAGGCTAACGCTAACCGCATAATTTAATCTGCAAACTCCACAGAGAGGGCCCGAAACAGCCGCGACCATATGGGCCCTCGATAATGGAGCCACGCCGCAGGAACAGCCAATCACGTGGTCCGCGCGCATCAATCACACATGACACGTTATTAGCGCGTTAGCTCGAGCGCGCTGCGGCGAGAGAAGGCTGGCGGGCGTCGCGCTTTCCCCCGTCGCTCGCGGCCACCACCGCTGGCTATGGAATGTCCGAGTGTGTCATGATTTACAACCAGGAAGTCAAACTACTGTTACCTAGCAACCAGACTGTGTACAAGAGCCGAAATCCACATGAATGACTTCTTCTTCTTCTTTGGTGTTTTATGGCGGCTGGTATCCAAGTGTTACATTACTGCCAGACTTTATTCTTTAGACAAACAATAATATCACAGAACACCTGTATTTTGTCATTAAACTGTCTCTGTGTCGCACACTGATGACATCACAGAGGGATTCAGCTCTTTCTTCACAAACTGCAACTTAACGGAAGTAAAACGGCTATAAATGTTTACCACAGGTTCTACACCACCAAACTGCGTCAGAATTAGAAAAAACAGGAGAAGCTTTAATATGGACTTCAAACACTAGGATGGGAGGGCATGCGGCTCATTTAGCTCAGATCCGTCTTCATTTCAAACCCGCCCAGCGTCCGTTTGACACAAAATGACAGCGACGTGATCGATGAGCGATGGAAACGCGGGTTCGGTCGAAATATGGATTATTCCAGAGAAAGAGGAGGCGATGAATCATGCGTTTGTATGAAATTAAAAGGGCAGCGTAAACCGAGGTTACGCTCCTGTAAAAGGCTCAAAAACACAATACAAATACAAATGAGTTGCTGCAGTCCAAAAACAGATATAAAACTGTGAAATTCTAATACTGTATTTTAGTATAGTTTTGGCCGGGGTGCGACTTATACTCCAGAGCGACTCAAATTTGATATTATTCATTATTTTCACACTGGCAACCACAAGAGGGCGCTCTAGGCTCAGACGCAGAAGAAGAATCTGCACTTCCTCTTCCTCTGGAGTTTGTGGAGTTGTTTAGAAGTGACACAGAGGAAGAAGAATTCAATAGATTTAGTGATTTGGGGTAAAACTGATGCTTTGCTAAACTTGTTAGCATGTTCTTTATGCTATAGTTATCTGAATAACTGTTCATATGTTATGTTAACATACCAGACACTTACCACAGTTCTGTCTGTGCCTCATGTAGCTGAAGGTGTTAGCGTTAGCATACGTACACCTATTCACCATGTTCTTTGCGTCCGATGTGAACTTGAGTAAACAGTTGTAGAAAAGCAGATAAACATCACATTCATCACGAGACTTTGTTATTGTGCGCAGTTGAACTCGTGACCTTTCTCTCTATAAATGTCCAAGCGTCGAGGAAATTTACGCGTTGCGTTAAGCTGAAGTGTCCTTTATCTCCCCCTGCCGTTGCAAGTGTGAAAATAACAAATATAAATCGCTCCGAAATATAAGTATATAAGAATAAATATAAGTCGCACCCCGGCCAAAGCTATGAAAAAAGGTGCGACTTATAGTCCTGAAAATGCTGTAATTACTTAGCAGAGTTGTAGATTTATATATATTGTTATCTGACTGTAGCAGCTCTTTCACATTTTAGTCGTGTTTTGAGCTTTTACAGGCGAACATTTCTCTATTTACCACTGACTCTCGTGCTGGCCCGTCCTCTGCGTAACCGCTACGATATAAAACTTAAAAACACATAACCTTTTGCATAAGCGAAACGGAAGATTAATGTCTTCTGGGTTTTTCTGTACGACGTGGCACAAAAAACACGTCTGCTCTATGTTTTCTGCGGCGCACATTCGACCTTTGCGGCGGGTGAGTCTGTGTAGCTGTAAGTCTGGCCCCGCCCCCCCGGAGGACTCGCTCGGGGCACCTGTTGTTGTCTGAAAGTGTGAAAACGCAGCGTGTTTTGGGCTCGGCGGACGCAGAACAGATGCTCCAAAGTCAGCAGGACCACGCCTCAACCTCTTACTCCTCCAGCAACCACGCCTTCACTCTTAAACCACACCTCTAATTACCCAGAAGCCCTTTTTTACAGGCCTATCCCAGCATCTATTGTTGTCTCTGCTCTCTAGACAGAGACATTCAATCAGCCAGAGCGTTCAGAGAATCATGAGCCGTTTTCTATCAGATTCTGACCTGTTCCCAGTTTGAACTTTCAGGCGGTTGTGTCTCCATCATGGATCATGTGATCCATCATCATCGATCTATCATCGATCCATCATCGCTCCATCATCACTATCATCAATAAACATTCTTTCATATTCCATTGTTGTGGTGTGGTCCTTTCTAGTGAAATGTGAAAAATGGACAGAGAAGTTTAAATGTCTTAATTTTGTCCACATTTTAGACACAAACGCATTTACAGAGGATTTTGGAGTTTGTGACTGAACTAGATGTGAGTGAAAACTGGTCTCATTTCTTGGACTTGAGAGTGTGATAAATGAGGCTCAGAACCTTGTGTGCTTCTGTCAGACTCTTGGTGTGTGTAGGAGCTACTTAAAGGCCTGGTCTTTATGTCTCTGTGGGAGGAACAAGTCCCAGACAAATCTGTGGATCAAGTGGATTCAATGGAAGTAAAAAAAACTGGACAAGTCAAAGGTCAAAGGTTAATGTCCAGAGAGAAAACTGAGCAGAAAGAAAAAAACATCTGTCTCACTTTAAAAAGATTTCACACATTGAGAATTATTAAAGAATCAGATTTATTGATTAAACATTTAAATACATTTCCTAATTTCTAGAAATTTTTATATATGATATTTAGTTTGCTCAAAGCAGAGACTTGAACCCAAAACCCTCTCACAGGAGGTGTCAAAGTAGGTAAGTAAGAAAGCTGCTACCTGGCTAAAAGCACTATTCTTCTATCTATGTTGTTAGGTGAAATCTTTATTTTATTTTCTGATTAATACATTTATTTAATATTATCATTATTATTTTGTTATTTTCTCTCTCAATACAGAGCTTGTGCAGGCCAAGAACAGAAAAAAATAAAAATAAATCACATTAAATAAATGATGAATAACAATTAACAACAATTGTAGCAAAAGCTTCAGTTGTAGTCATCTGGACTCAGTTAGAAAAATTATATATAATTTTTCTAACTGAGTCCAGATGACTACAACTGAAGCTTTTGCTACAATGGAACACGCCTGGACGAATGAGGGATTACACCGACAATTAACAACAATAATAATGAATAACAATGAATAACAATTGAAATCTCATCGTTGAGTCTGCGCGTTTGCGAATCATAACAAAAAAAGGACCTTATGCCATTCAAAATTAATGATTTTTTACAGGATCTCGAAAACACAATCTGCGCAAATGAAGAACCTGTTCCAAAAATATGCAGAGAAAACATTGATTCGTCAGAGTGACAAAGCAGTGGCTCCCACAGAACAACAATGGAATCGTAATCATGAATATCATCAATCTAAGGTCCTGCTTTACAAAACACATACAATGTGGACAGTGAAAGGAAAAAATATTATTTTCAGTGAAACTGCATAAAATTGCAAAAGATATTCTAATCAGAAAATAGAGACTATCTCCAGTGTTGGGAAAGTTCATTTTGTAAATGAACTAGTTCAGTTCATAGTTCATAATTCAAAATTTTGAACTAAGTTCACAGCTCCAAAAAATGAACTAGTTTCGTTATTTTTTTCAATATTATGGAATCATTTTTCAAAATGATTTCCACAGCCCATATACAACCACACGCAGCAATTATTTTATTAGTTTAATGCTGAAACTATGTGTAAGATTTCATCTTTATATCCAATTTTGAATCCTTCCCCAGGATTTACATTCACATTGAAGGGACAGATTTCCCCAGAGGCAAAGTTGGCACAGAAATGTTAGATTGGTCCCATCCTCACCAACCTTATCATAAAAGTCACGTAACTGGTCGTAGGGCGATTCTTGCTGCTCTGTTGCGGCCGCGTCCATGCTGCTTTTTGTTTTGATGCACATGCACAGTGCGGTGCGACACGTGAAATCTCAGTCTGTAATAGCGCTATCGTCCTCTACAACTTTGGAGCTCTCACACTTGCCAGGCTCTGGTTGGAGAACATAACTGTGTGTTTTTTGCCTTAAAGTCTCACATTTTATTGAACAAAATTAAAAAGAATGAACCTGCCATTCACAGACACCAGAAAGAACGCGTTCACAGTATAGTTCGTCGGCAGTAATACAGTAAGTTCAGTTCACGTTCACCAAAATTATGAATGTTCAGGCACAACACTGACTATTTCTGTGCAATATTCAGGTGAAACCAGAAGAGCATCAAACAAGAACCATCTCTCCTATCAGAAAATGAAACAGAAAGAACAGAGCTGATAATGCTTCCCTTTTGGAGTGAATAACAAAAACAAAGATGAAGGCTCTAGCACAGATGAAGAGAGCGAGCAGACTGGGGTACGAGGTCGACGTCACAGCTACAGCGCCCCCCCACCCTGACCAAAGGAGAGATGCAGTGCCTCTCCTCAGAAACAAACATCATAGCGCATATGCACATCTGACAAAAGAAAATCATGACAGAAGCTGAACCAGCAAAACCCGCTCCCCACACTTCAACTCCAGTGGTTCCTCCCCTGCAGTGCTCATCCATGGATTCATCTATGGCCATGGACAGAACCAGCACCATACCACAACTGCCAATGAAACATGCTGCAGTCTCGGGTACTCTGACTATGGTCCCGTCAGAACCCACTTCAGAACAAAGACTGATTTGAAGCAACAGGTGTTAGCTCTGAAAAGATTGGTTTCCAGCCAAAATCCCATCTCCAAATTAATGCTCGAGCAAACAGTGGCTCAAACAGAACAACCTGCCACCAATGCATGGTCAGCACCTGAAGTGGCTTCAGACACAGATGAAGAAAGAAGATTACAAGTACAACAACTACTGGAAGAAAAAGAACAAGAAGTGGCAGCTGATCTACCCCAGAAAACAAGAACAAAAAAAACTTGAACAAAGGGGGGTAATTTCTGGGAAGAACAGCAGAAACTCCACATACAAAGAGGAGTGGAACAACAGAAGAAAACAAGATTAGACCCATTTGTATCACCAAACACCAAATCAATATGTGGTGGGAACATTCACAGGAATGGTGGATGAGCATGGATACGACAACGCTTTCCTGAGTGGAGAACTTCACCCGTTCCCCATCCACAAAGGTACCAAGGAAGAAGATGATGGGCTTTCTAGCAATGAAGAGGCTCCTCCTCTCGTTGCACCTCTCCGAATGACTGCAAACAACCAAGCAGTGTACCAACCATTCATATAGAAAGATCTGGATGGGCTGATGTTAAAACTGCCCAAAGTGACACAAGGTGCTGCAGGAGAAACTCTCTGTTGGGTGTGTCTGCAATTCTTGTTAGAGCAACAGATGAGCGTACAGAGGCCAAAGTCCGTTCTGAAGTATCTAAGAGGATTCACGCTCCAGTTACAGCGTCCACACAACTTGCCACCATAAGGCCTCAGGTAACCAAGGTGCTAAAATAAATGTACCCCATCTGCATTCTCGACACACTGATGGCTCTGGAAATGAAAAATGATGTTCCATGATACAACTGGAGAGCCCATACAACCAGGAACAAACAACACCATCATATTAAGATAACATAAGATAAGAAAAGCCTTTATTTGTCCCACAATGGGGATATTCAAGTGTTGCAACACGGTACAGAAGTAAATAATAAAAAAAAACAGATAACTTATAGAAAACACTCTTGTAGAAAAATATTCTTTACTTCTCTGGCAAAAGGACTACCAAAATCTGTCCTGGATCATTTGGCTGATGTTGTTGCCGTCTATTCCAAAACAGAAGAATTTGATGCCCATTGGCAATGGGGAACATTTCCTAAAGGAAAAGAAAGGACACAAGGGAATATGGAAAAAATGCAAATGGCAACGATCAAATTACAACTCAAAAAGTTCCAAGAAGAGGTGAATGATAAAAAGAAGGAAAATAAGTCTGCAAAGGTAATGACTGCGGCAACAGAAGAGACTCAGGTGTCAGAAAGTGCCCAACAGCTTGCTTCGGTGATTAAAATGGTGATGGGACAAGTAAAACCCACTATGGCACAACCTCAGGAAGTCCCTTCCGCCACAGGACCAAAGAACAACACACCTGCTTCAGTAATCATCTACAATCAAGAATGTGGACGTAAGACATTTTCTCGTGGAAGAGGGTGTGGGGCAGGAGCTGGAAGAGGACAAAACAAGTTCAGCGTGACTTCAGATCAGTGCTTAAACTGCTTTGGAACTGGACATTGGGTTCGAGACTGCCCCCAAGGGCAAACACAAAGAGGTCAACACCAAATGGCCCCAAACCAACCTGGCCAATTTGTCAAGCCAGAATCATCTCCCACAAACCCTTGTCACTTGTGGTCTACCTGCTCATACCACATTTTTGGGCCTTGGGCTGGCACTGTTTCTGTTTTTCACCAATATCCTTGCATCTGCTCTTACTAAAGAACCTGCACATCTTCTGACCCTGAAGATACACGCTGACTATTACTCTGCCAAAAACAAATCTGACTCTGATAATGACAAGTCTCCTATACTTTATCCTTAATCTGACGATTCGGATTACTACATCCCACCATGTGTTTAATTGGGGATGCTCCTTGTCTCACACTGTTTTATGTCCATGATGGGTTATTTTTGCTGAAATATATAATTATTTGATTTGATTTTTAAACCTTTTATATGTTTTTTGGGGGTTTACGTTCTATTTTTTTGTGAGGTTCGGCACCTCTTTAGTGTGATCAAAAGGGGGAATTGTGAAAGATGACCAAACTATTGTCATGCATTTACTTAATGTACCTTACTGTGTAATTTCTGTGTACTTTCTCATTATCTGTGAACTGGTACAAACAACCTTAAAGCTGACGTCATGCCATTATATCAGACCCAAGCAACAGCAATATAAGAAACAGTTAAACTGTGGAAGGTTGGATCTCAGCTGCAAGACGAACAACATGCTGCTGTTTTGCCTGTTTTCCCCGTTTGCATCAAATAAAGACCTTGAGAACGATCCTCGCCTCTCACAGTCTGTTATAGACTAAACTTATTAGGGGTCACCAGGAATAGGATTAAAATAAACCTTCAGACATTTCAAAAGAACTGAAACCATAAAGAGAAGAACTTTGTACTTTCAAAATGGAGTAAAACGTATCCACTGCTCTTGGTCACTTTGACCTCAGAAGGTCTCCACTGCAGTGAGGACCAGAGGAGCAGAGTTTAAACCTTCATCATTTAAACTGGGACTGAAATATGGAAACAGTTTCTCCCTGAAGCAGCAGCCACTGAAAGAGAAGAGATGATCTGCAGAATCTGCATCATAAAAGGAGACCAGACCCTCAACATAGTCCACAAACACCCCAACTTTCTGAGGAGCTCGCTGCAGAGACAGAGGGACAGGAGAATCTGTATACGCCCAGTACTCATCTTTGTTTGTCAACACAATGCACCAGAATCCATTTTTAGGACTCAGATAAATCCATCCCTTCCTGTTGATTGACTCTTGGGCCACTCCTAAATCCCAGTCTGTTTTCCCTTTGACCAGAACTTCAAAGTAAAACGTGCCTGAGGAGAAGCTCTGCTTTCCCAGTACACAAGGCCAAGTATCAAACCTCAGAGGAGAATCTGGGAGCTTCTTCTTCAAATCAGTGTGATGAACCTGTTTAAGATCTTCAGAAAGAATGAGCTGAAGATGAGCAGTGTCTGGATCCAGAGTGACGTCCACCACAAACTGCTGCTTTCTCAGTAGTTCTAATCTTGAAGGCAGTTGTATAAACTCTTCAGCAAGGTGTTTCTCCAGCTCAGACAGAGCCCGGGCTGCACTGCCCTCACACGTCTCCGGCTCAAAGCTCACGCTGCTCCACTCCTTCAGCCCAGCAGGGGACGTGAGTGCAGGGTAGCGCTGTAGAAAGTGGAGGGGGTCTTGAGAGCGTGAGAGCTGCTCCGCCTCAGTGCTGCTCTTCTCCAGCTCATAGATCTCCTGTTCCAGCTGCTGCACCAGCTTCCGGGCTCGTTTGTGGCTCCGGCTCTGCTTCTCCTGCAGCTCCTCTAAGAACCGGTCCTGACGCCTCTGAACAGACTGCATGAAATCAGTGAAGGCCTGTAACCCCACAGCCCTCTCTCTGTGGAACTCTGTGTCACTGAGCTCCAAACAGCGCTGGATCTCCTGGACCTTCAGCCTCCTCTGCTTCACCATGTGCTGGTTCTGAGCCTGAGTGTGCAGCAGAGAGGACCTCCTGCGCTCACACATCTCCTCCAGAGACAACAGCTCATGGTTCTTGTGCTGTATAATGGAGCACATCATGCACACAATCTTCTCATCAGTGCCACAGAAGAGCTCCAAGGGGCGCTGGTGTTTGAGACACATCCTGTCTTCCAGGTTCTCCACAGGCTCCATCAGCTGGTGTCTTTTCAGTCCAGAGACTGTGAGATGAGGCTTGAGGTGGGTCTCACAGAACGAGGACTGACAGACCAGGCAGGACTTCAGGGCCTTCAGCTTGGGCTCAGAGCAGAGGTCACATGACACTTCTCCAGGTTTGGAAAGCTTTGACTTTGACTTTTCAGCCTGTTGTTTAAACTGAAAGACCATCTCCAAGAGCAAATAGTTGACTCTGAGCTGTGGTCTGCTGTAGAAGACTTCATTACACAGAGGACATTTGCAGGGCCCCTCAGGGGCCCAGGCCTCACTGATGCAGCGTTTGCAGAAGCTGTGTCCACATGGAGTGGACACTGGCTCAGAGAACACCTCCAGACAGATGGAGCACAGGAACGTCTCCTCAAAGCTCCTTTCACTTGTGGAGGACATCTCTGAAACACAAGGTCAACATCAGTTACTCTAAAACCAGTCTTTTCCATCAGAAAAGTCAAACAACAGAAGGAAAAGAGATTTTAGTTTGAAGAGAAGAAAACTAAACACCAAGAGGAAAAGAGCTTTTATTTTGTAGAGAAGAAAATTTTAATGTATTAAAAACAATAATCTTAAGAATAAAATCAGTGATTTCCAAACTGGTGTTACCAGCCTGGCTGGCCCCGTTAAGAGGGGCACTGTGGGTAATCTGGAAGAGGCTTTTGTTTTGGTTGTTAGGGCCAAGCGTTTGTCTGCCGCCGCCGGTCCGTATGCTCTCTGCATCCTGGTTCATGTACTGAAATAATTTGTGTTGCAAACGGGTCACATGCCTGTTCAATCTCTGTACTACGATCAGGAGATTAGTAAGCAGGGGAAGAAAGCAACACTGGGGGCTCGTCCGGGGTACTGTCCTTTGCAAAGGCTTAGGGAAATTCAGAGACGATCACAAAGAAAGACGGCGGCGCCTGTTTGCTGCGGTAATGACAATGAGAACAATAAGAGACTATTGGAAGTTGCAGATCATAATGTGAGTAGGAATCTGTTTTGGCCAGAGATGACAGAGGCTTCTAGGGCCACTACTAGCCAAACTAAACGTATGGAAGATGTGAATGTGAACGAGACCAACCAATTTTTTTTCAGACCTTCTGCCTGCCCATAGAATGTTTTACCCCTGGTGTTCAAGCGCAAATGCATAGTACACCCATTTTTTGTGGCGCCATTTGTAAGTGAGCAAGAGTGGTTGGCTTCTCGGCACGGTCCCAGGCAGGAGGAGTCAGTTCCTCACCGCCACTCAACGTGCCTGCCAGGCAACTCCACTGACAGCAACGAAGAAGAATGCTGCGGATTTAAAGAGAGAATCCCAACCCTGCGACCAGAACATTTTGATGGGTCAGGTTCATAGAAAGATTTCATGCATCAATTTAAAACATTTGCACAAGCCAATCACTGGACAAAGCAATTCAACTCAGGTTCAGTTTGGCTGGTGCAGCCGGGACTATCGTTCACAAAAACCCTTAGTCTGCAATCTGGAGCTATGAGCACGTTCTAGAGGAGGTTAATTCTGCTTATGGTCCACATTCAGAACACGCCACCGCCATCGGGATTGAGCTGAGGCAGAGGGTCAGAAAACCAGGTGAAGCTCTGCACAATCTCCAAGATGACATATATGAGATGATTGCCATTGTGTATGGGGACAGTGCCGAGTTTGAACAAGTTAGTATCGCAGTCGAGATTTTCACAAACGCCATGAACAATGCTGATATTGTCCAGAAGCTTCTGGAAATGAAACCCCACACTCTGGCCGGAGAGTATGATATGGCACACCGGCATGAGACTACCAAGAAGGCCGCCAGGACCTTAATTCAAATGATGTGCACAAGTTCGGTGCCACACACACAAAGCCCAAGGTATTATATATATCTACCTACATACATACAGTATATGTGTTCCGGGGGCCCATGCTGTTGTACATCCCCAGAGCTCCAAGAGCATCTCCATCCGAGTCTTGGTCCACGCCTGTCATTTTGAAGAGGGGGGTAGCAGGTGTCTTCCAGCCTGCTGAGGTGGTGGGCAGCCGTCCAAGCCGGGGCCAGTTAACTCTATTTCTGTTCCTTCCATTTATTTCTGCTGACCAGCAGCTACAGCAGAGTCTCGCTGTGAGGGTGGCCCAGCCCAGTAATAGCAGCTGGGCTGCTCCTATTGTTATGGCAAAGAAGAAGGACCAGACCCCTCGGCTGTGTGTTGAATGAAAGAACCATCATGGACGCTTACCGTCTTCCGCGCATCCAAGACACTCTTGACACCTTGTCAACTACCAGGTACTTTAGCACTGTTGACTTGACATCAGGGTACTGGCAGGTGGAGATGACGCCTAGAGCGCATAAAGACTCTGCTTTTTGTACACGTAAGGGCCTTTTTTAATAGAATGTGATACCATTTGGACTTTGTAACGCTCCGGCGACATTCCAAAGACTTATGGACCGGGTCTTAGTGGGGCTGCAGTGGGAGACATATCTAGTGTTTTTGGATGACATTGTGGTTCTTGGGCAAGACACTTCACAAATGCTGGAGCGTTTAGAACAGGTTTTCATCCGGCTACGGCAGGCAAACCTTAAACTTAAGCCATCTAAGTGAGGTTTGTTTCGAGAGGAAGAGGCATATCTGAGACATAAGTTATGTTCCTGATTTTGCGTCAATAGCACAGACTTTACATGAACTCACTAAGACATATGCCCGTTTTAGCTGGACTACCCAGTGCCAGCAGACGTTCGACGGATTGAAGAGACTGTTAAAATCCCCAACTGTCCTGGGCTACCCACTCGACAAAGGGGATATGACTGGAGTCATATGCCTGTTCAGCCTCTGTACTGCGGTCAGGAGATTACTGGGCAGGGGAAGAAAGTTACACTTGTTTGATCTAAACTCATGTGTTTTCTTTTTTCTGTAAAGATCAACATCTAATATTGAATGAAACATGAACATTTTGAAGTGAACATGAACATGAACATTGTGCTTCATAAATCTGGTCTCTCTCAGTCCATCTTTTACTCTCCCACATTCAAACGTCAGAAGATTCATGGACTAATCCTGACTAAACTAGTGTTTAATCATGTTCATGTCTGGACTAAACAGACTCTAAAACACAAACCAAAAGAGACATTCAAGTGTCCAAAAAGAAGAAACATCAAGAATATACTTTATTCATCAATATTCTCTGTGGAGAAGCTTCAGTCACATATTTACACCTTTATCTGCTTCAAAATGTCTTTAAAGTCTCAGAGTTCAATCAAATAAAGGTTTAACAAGTCACTTCTAAAAGAATGATTTCATAAAGATTTAAAACAAGCTGTTGACTCTTGGTATTTTGAAGAGAATCAAAGTATCAAATATATTGATGGATTTAAATCCTCTTTACATTCTGCTCCAGTTTCACAGTTTGATATTAAATTCTAATAAAAGTTTGAACTTTCATAAGTAAAAACTGTTCCAGATCCACATTTGAAGAGAAAAAGAACAAAGACAAAATGGAGGACTTTATGTTTGATTTTCACTTCCACAGAAATGACATTTCTTGCAGTGTATTTTGATATTTGACAAACTAATGTTGAGTTGAATGAAAGAAGTGGTGACATAAAGTGCAGGATTGACAGCAGCAGCAGAAGTTTTCTCTTTAGTGGTATTAAATAAGAATAAGAGTGAGAATCACAGTGTAAGTGTGTGAAGCAGAAGAGAAATGGACCTGGAGCAGGACCAAGTACCAAACTACACCACCAATAGTAGTAGTAGTTGTAGTAGCAGTAGTAATAGCAGTAGTAGTAGTGGGCCTAGTAACACTGACCTGTGCTGGAGAAGATTGTTGAGGGTTTGAAGCTGCTGAGGTGCCTTTGAGCAAACGCCTTTATCTGTCAGTCCTTTTGTAAGTTTGGGTCTTGCTCTGAAGTACTGAAGTATTCGCAGTAGAAATTAAGTATTGAAAGTACTCCTTGTACAAATCCTTTTGAATAAAGGTGAATGATAATCTCGTGGCTCCTTCTAAAGACGCTCCAGCCTGAAAAACTGCTGTAAATGTTGTAAATGATCAGATGAGAACGACGAGTTTCATTGGTCAAAAGCTGTTCTTGTGTTGAGCTGTTTCTCGTTGCAAAGCTCTGGTCACTTTGAATGTTGTAAAAGGTCCAAAGGTCAGTTTTTTAGTGCCTCGTTATATCACAGACAGAGATAACAGGGAGATCCACTTTGAGTCATATTTCACAATCAGTTTTATTATTTGAAGCATTTGTGCAGATGAATGTAGCGTTGTGAACAGATGCACATTCACACATCTCAGCTGATACATTTGTGGACAATCCTCTCAGTAAAGTCGCTGTTATGATGACATTTTTTTGACCAGCAGCAATGGTCCAAAAGTGTCGGGACGATTCATTGAAACACAAATATTTTAGTAAAAGTACTTAATAGATATTCAAGCTTTTCACAGCAGCAAAAACAACACTACAAGGATAAAAAAAGGAGGATAAAAATGGAAAAAAAATTGTCTTCCTCCATCTTCTTCCTCTTATCCAGGGCCGAGTTGCGGCGGCAGCAGTCTAAGCAGGGACACACAGACTTTTCTCTCCCCAGACACTTCTTCCAACTCCTCCTGGGGGATCCCGAGGCGTTCCCAGGCCAGCCGAGAGACATAGTCCCTCCAGCGTGTCGGGTTGTCAATGGTCCGGTGCAGCTGCACTGATCCAACTGTCAATCTCACGCTCCATCCTTCCCTCACTCGTGAACAAGACCCCGAGATGCTTGAACTCCTCCACTTGGGGCAAGGACTCCCCACCCACCTGGAGAGGGCAAGCCACCTTTTTCCGGTTGAGAACCATGGCCTTTGATTTGGAGGTGCTGATTCTAATCCCAGACGCTTCAGACTCGGCTCAACCTGTCCCAGTGCATGTTGCAGGTCCGAGATTTATGGAGCCATCAGGACAACATCGTCTGCAAACAGCAGAGATGAGATCCTGTGGTCCCCAAACCGGACACCCTCCGACCCCTGACCACACCCTCTGACCCCTGACAACACCCTCTGACCCCTGACCACACCCTCTGACCCTTGACCAGACCCGACTGACCCGATAAAAAAACAGATATTTCACTGGCTCACCGAACGGTCTTTCCTAAACCGCTGTGTACAATCATTTTATAGCGCTGGTAAACCTATCTTTCATCCCAAGGGACAAACAACGCATTGAGCAACGCATATGCATGTTCATTTTCGGTCCTCCTTATGCCTCTGTATTACACAGATCATGCAGGAGGGAACTTATATTGCTTTTTACATGTTGATTTGGGTCTGTTGGCGCCATTGGCCTGGCCACCGCTCATGTCGTTCTATGTAATGGTGTGGCATCATTTAAATTTGAATTGCGTTATGCATTCTGGGAGGGAAACAGCGTCATCACAACAAACATGGCGGCGCCCGTGTCCCCCGCATGTTCCCCCCGCTCGCCTTCACTACCAAAACAAAGGATAACGCCGTACAAAAGGTCGATTGAAATATCTTAAAGTCAGGAGATTTAGTCTCCTGATCGGGTTGATCGAAACATTTTCCGTCATTGACTGTTGAAACCTGACCCCTGGACTGTTGAAGCCTGACCCCTGGACTGTTGAAGCCTGACCCCTGGCGGTCAATGCGAGTCAAAAAATTGCAAAATTTTGATATTTTTTCTGCCTTCAAAGTTAAAGAAATAAGAATTTACCTACCGACCGACCCACTTGAAAAATGTTGGGTCAGGTTACAGCAAACAGACAATTTATTTGGGGCGCTTGAGCCCAATTCTTTTTACATTGGTTTATCAAAGCATTTATATCAGGGACATATTCAACAGCAAATTGACAAGTGAGTGCCTTCATTAATAACAAATATAACAGTCTAAAACGCTAATACAACGAAGAGTTATTTAGTATTGAAAATGTGAGTCCTTTGTCTAAAACATGTGTAAAAACAGAGTTCGAATGGTGGTTGTGGATCAGGATCGTTCTTGAGAATCGAGAGCATTTCAAGCCGTAATGTCTGTTTATCTCAGAAGTGGCTCAATTAATCTGCAAAACAAATCAAATTCTTGTTTTGAAGATGAAATGATGAGAAAACTGTCGATGCAGACTAGAATAAGACAATAAGTGAAAAAGTTATTGAACTTAGTAGTTTTTTATCTTAATTTGACTTTCCTAAAACAAGATTTGCCGATAGAACAAGTAAGTTTAGTTCTTATTTCAAGTGTAGTTGCACATTAATAGTTTTCTTTTTCAGATTGTAAGTAAAACAAGACATTTTCTGCTTCTTCCGTTGCCAATCTTACTTTAAGGTGTTGAAAAATATACTCCAAGCAAGAAATATACCACTTATTCCAAGCACTTATTTACTTATTATCTTATTTTAGATGGTAATTTTTCCTGCGCAATTTCAATTAAAACAAATATATATATATATATATATATAGAGAGAGAGAGAGAGAGAGAGAGAGAGAGAGAGAGAGAGAGAGAGAGAGAGAGAGAGAGAAAGAGAAAGAGAAAGAGAGAGAAGCTTGTGAAACACTGCAAACAACTGTATATATTGATATTTCTGCAGTTTAGTTTAATTTCACGGTTCATTCATGTTTGTTGTGAACCTCAAATGAGACATTCAGCAAATATAATGTGGTTATTGTTTCTCAGAAGATTTAAAACAGCATCGACAGATCATCATTTTGATTAATATGCAACAAGCGTCGTCTTAAAGAGTCACACCATGTTGTAAACGAGTAAAGTCAGGCAATCATTAATAGAACAAGACATTTCTTTTACAAACAAGCTCCTTTAACCTGGAAAACCAAAACCATTAACAGAATCTGGATCTTTCTTTTTGGAAAGTTTCCTGATGATGATTTTCTTATTCTTTTTTTTTTTTTTTTTCTTTTTCAAAAAAATAAATACAAATTCAACAACATGTAAACAAAACAATGGAAAACAAAAACAAGACAAGAGAGAGAAACGTCATAGAATAATAAAACAGTAGACATCCAGCAATTAATAAAGTAAAAGATTGAAATCATGGCACAAAAAACCCAAAGAAATCGTTCCATTTTGACCAAAGTCTTGTCAAATTTATACATTTTTAAATTAAGTTGGATGTAATTTTTCCCATGCTACGAATCTCCATTATAATCATGGTCAGGTGTTTAATTATCAGTGCTTTTTCTGTGCCAGGAGCCCCAGACACAAAGTACAGAGGCCCAAATATAGAGTCCTGACATCCAAATACAGTGTCCTGAGGCTGAGGCCCAAATAGAGTCCCAAGGCCCAAATACAGAGTCCCGAGGCACAAAAACAGAGCCCCGAGGCCCAAATACAGAGTCCCGAGGCCCAAATACAGAGTCCCAAGGTCCAAATACAGAGTCATGAGGCCCAAATAAAGATTTATTGATATTTTGTTTGATCAAAGCCAAGACTTGAACCCAAAACCCTCTCACAGGAGGTCATCATGAACAGGATTAAAATAAACCTTCAGACATTTCAAAAGAACTGAAACAATAAAGAGAAGAACTTTGTACTTTCAGTCAAAAATTGAGTAAAAAGTATCCACAGTTACATTTGATTGAAGTTCAGAACTTTTATTCTTGTTCTTAGTCACTTTGACCTCTGAAAGTCTAAACTGCAGTGAGGACCAGAGGAGCAGAGTTTGAACCTTCAGCATTTAAACCGGGACAGAAATATGGAAACAGTTTCTCCCTGAAGCAGCAGCCGCTGAAGGAGAAGAGAAGATCTGCAGAATCTGCATCATAAAAGGAGACCAGACCCTCACCATAGTCCACAAACACCCCGACCTTCTGAGGAGCTCGCTGCAGAGACAGACCGACAGGCGAGTCTGTACAAGCCAAGTACTTATGTTTGTTCATCAACCCAATGCACCAGAATCCATCCTCAGGACTCAGATAGACCGATCCCTTCCTGTTGATGGACTCTTGGGCCACTCCTAAGGTCCACTCTGTTTTCCCTTTGACCTGAACCTCAAAGTAAAACCTGCCTGAGGAGAAACTCTGCTTTCCCAGAACACAAACACCAGTATCAAACCTCAGAGGAAAATCTGGGAGCTTCTTCTTCACATCAGTGTGATGAACCTGTTTGAGATCTTCAGACAGAACGAGCTTTGGATTAGCAGTGTCTGTATCCAGAGTGACGTCCACCACAAACTGCTGCACTCTCAGTAGTTCTAATCTTGAATGCAGTTTGTTAAAGTCTTCAGAGAGATGTTTCTCCAGCTCAGACAGAGCCCGGGCTGCACTGCCCTCACACGTCTCCGGCTCAAAGCTCACGCTGCTCCACTCCTTCAGCCCAGCAGGGGGCGTGAGTGCAGGGCAGCTCTGTAGAAAGTGGAGGGGGTCTTGAGAGCGTGAGAGCCGCTCAGCCTCAGTGCTGCTCTTCTCCAGCTCACAGATCTCCTGTTCCAGCTGCTGCACCAGCTCCTGGGCTCGTTTGTGGCTCCGGCTCTGCTTCTCCTGCAGCTCCTCTAAGAACCGGTCCTGACGCCTCTGAACAGACTGCATGAGATCAGTGAAGGCCTGCAGCCCCACAGCCCTCTCTCTGTGGACCTCTGTGTCACTGAGCTCCACACAGCGCTGGATCTCCTGGACCTTCAGCCTCCTCTGCTCCACCATGTGCTGGCTCTGAGCCTGAGTGTGCAGCAGAGAGGACCTCCTGCACTCACACGCCTCCTCCAGAGACAACAGCTCATGGTTCTTGTGCTGTATAATGGAGCACATCATGCACACAATATTCTCATCAGTGCCACAGAAGAGCTCCAGGGGGCGCTGGTGTGTGGGACACATCCTGTCTTCCAGGTTCTCCACAGGCTCCATCAGCTGGTGTCTTTTCAGCCCAGAGACTGTGCGATGAGGCTTGAGGTGGGTCTCACAGAACGAGGACAGACAGACCAGGCAAGACTTCAGGGCCTTCAGCTTGGGCTCAGAGCAGAGGTCACACTGGACCTGACTAAAAGTCATGTCCTTCATAGATCTGCTCTTGTTCTTGTCCAGTTTATCCTCTGAAAGCAGCTCTCGCAGCAGTGTGTTGACTCTGAGCTTTGGTCTTCTGTCAAAGCTCCTGTTACACAGAGGACATGTGTAGGGGCCCTCAGGGGCCCAGGCCTCACTGATGCAGCGTTTGCAGAAGTTGTGTCCACATGGAGTGGACACTGGCTCAGAGAACACCTCCAGACAGATGGAGCACAGGAACGTCTCCTCAGAGCTCCTTTCACTTGTGGAGGACATCTCTGAAACACAAGGTCAACATCAGTGACTCTAAAATCAGTCTTTTCCATCAGAAAAGTCAAACAACAGGATGAAAAGTGAGAAAACTGAACCTGACCGAGTCCAGACCTAAGATAATTTCGGAACAGTATTTGGAAGAGAATCAAAGTATCAAATATATTGATAGATTCAAATCCTCTTTAAAGTCTGCTCCAGTTTCACAGTTTGAGATTAAATTCTAATAAACGTTTGAATTTTCATGAGTAAAAACTGTTCCAGATCCAAATTTAAAGAGAAAAAGAACAAAGACAAAATGGAGTTTGACTTTCACTTCCACAGAAATGACATTTCTTGCAGTTTATTTTGATATTTGACAAACTAATGTTGAGTTGAATGAAAGAAGTGGTGACATAAAGTGCAGGATTGACAGCAGCAGCAGAAGTTTTCTCTTTAGTGGTATTAAATAAGAATAAGAGTGAGAATCACAGTGTAAGTGTGTGAAGCAGAAGAGAAATGGACCTGGAGCAGGACCAAGTACCAAACTACAACCACCAATAGTAGTAGTAGTTGTAGTAGCAGTAGTAATAGCAGTAATAGTAGTGGGCCTAGTAACACTGACCTGTGCTGGAGCAGATTGTTGAGGGTTTGAAGCCGCTGAGGTGCCTTTGAGCAAACGCCTTTATCTGTCAGTCCTTTTGTAAGTTAGGTTCTTTCTTCTGAAGTACTGAAGTATTCGCAGTAGAAATGAAGTACTGAAAGTACTTCTTGGTCAAATCCTTTTGAATAAAGGTGAATGATAATCTCGTGGCTCCTTCTAAAGATGGTCCAGCCTGAAAAACTGCTGTAAATGTTGTAAACAGATGAGAGATTTAGCTGTTTCTCATTGCAAAGCTCTTTGGCCACTTTGAAAGAAAGGCTCCAAAGGTCAATTTATTAGTGCCACGTTAGATCATAGACAGAGATAACAGCAGACATGTCAACTCTCAAGCAATTGTGACCTGCCTCATGCACTGATGGCCTTTTCTCACGCTAAAATATATATATATATATTATTTTTTCAAATCGGTAATTTTTTTGAAAAAATGCCCTTCCCGATCGTGTCAAGCACTGTCACTATCGTCAGGGAATTTGAACGCTTCCAACAGGCCACCGTAGATCTAACTGCTGACATGAAACTAGGTCACAACAATCACAAGCGGTGTTTCAGGACGCAAGTTGTGCAAAATGGCGCTGCCCATGGCAGCCGCGGCGATTTGGTGCTACGTGTTGTTTTGTCTGTTTTTATTTGTAAATGTTGTGTTTGCGTGCTCTTACACCCGTGAAAAGCTCCTGTCCATCAGAACCACAATTCCTACGGACCTAGTTCCAATTTTTTTGCATCTGCTGCAGAAATAGTCCCTCTTTTGGCTAAAACCGTGAGACGACGCAAAGGACGACGCGCCGGTGCGCTTGTGAGACTGAGAAAGCGGGCGCACTTGGATCTCTGTGTCACTGAGCTCCACACAGCGCTGGATCTCCTGGACCTTCAGCCTCCTCTGCTCCACTATGTGAGAGGACCTCCTGCGCTCACACGCCTCCTCCAGAGACAACAGCTCACGGTTCTTGTGCTCTAGAACACACAGGGTACAGACGCAGCTCTGGTCAGTGCCACAGAAGAGCTCCAGGGGGCGCTGGTGTTTGGGACACATCCTGTCTTCCAGGTTCTCCACAGGCTCCATCAGCTGGTGTCTTTTCAGCCCAGAGACTGTGAGATGAGGCTGGAGGTGGGTCTCACAGAACGAGGACAGACGGACCAGGCAAGACTTCAGGGCCTTCAGCTTGGGCTCAGAGCAGAGGTCACATGACACCTCTCCAGACGTTGACTTTTCAGCCTCTAGTTTAAACTGAGAGACAATCTCCAACACCAAAGAGTTGACTCTGAGCTCAGGTCTCCTGTCATAGCTCCTGTTACACAGAGGACATGTGCAGGGCCCCTCAGGGGCCCAGGCATCACAGATGCAGCGTTTGCAGAAGTTGTGTCCACATGGAGTGGTCACTGGCTCAGAGAACACCTCCAGACAGATGGAACACCGCAACATCTCCTCAAAGCTCCTTTCACTTGTGGAGGACATCTCTTCTTCTTCTGTGTTTTATGGCGGTTTGGTGCGTTGTACGTGCTGTTGTTTTTGTTGTTGTTGTTTTATGGCGGTTGGTACGGGTGTTACATCACCGCCAAACCTAATTCCTTAGACTTTATTTTTCCTTCTTGTGGCGGTTGGCATCCAAGTGTTGCATTTCTGCCAGATTTATTCTTCAGACATTTTCCAGAGTGCGACCGGCTTTATTCCAGGGCTCCAAGTTGGGCCTTGAATTGGCCAGATTCAATTATCTGTTGCGTAGTTGCTTGATAGTTGCATCTTCATCTTCTTCTTCTTCTTCTTCTTCTTCTTCTTCTTCTTCTTCTTCTTCTTCTTCTTCTTCTTCTTCTTCTTCTTCTTCTTCTTCTTCTTCTTCTTCTTCTTCTTCTTCTTCTTCTTCTTCTTCTTCTTCTTCTTCTTCTTCTCTTCTTCTTCTTCTTCTTCTTCTTCTTCTTCTTCTTCTTCTTCTTCTTCTTCTTCTTCTTCTTCTTCTGTGTTCTTTGGTGTTTTGTCTTCTCCACTTCCTCTCGTCCCTCCATTTATTTACTCTGATTACTTTGATTCTCCAAAAGTAGACTTCCTTTACTTTGACTACCATTTAGAGCCTTTAGCCTGTTTTCTATTTCTGCCGAATCAAAACTCTTTTGTTCTGAGGAATCTTCAGCTTTAGCAATGATCCTGGTCCTTTCAGTTCTTTTGAGTTTGAGCAGCTCAATTTATAACATCCACCATAAAGAGTACAACATCCTCTCTGTCCACATCCAAGGTATTTGTGAAGGTGAAGGAACCTTCACACTTGGAACCTCCACACTTGGAACCTTCACACTTGAAACCTTCACACTTGGAACCTTCACACTCGGAACCTTCACACTCGGAACCTTCACACTCTGAACCTTCACACTCGGAACCTTCACACTTGGAACTTTCACACTTGGAACCTTCACACTTAGGACCAGCGCAGGCTTCTCTGACTGCATCCACTTTCACCTCTTTACTTGAGACTTTCTTGACTGCATTGGATGATCCTTGAGAGTCTTTAATGTTTTGCACCTCAGCAGCTCTTTTTCTAACTTCACACCCCCTCTAGGCAGAGCTATGTTCTTCCACCACAGTTACACCTTGGTCACGCTTCCCATACTCATGATCTCCTGCACATTTACCACATCTTTGCTTCCCTCTACAGACCGCTGCTATATGTCCAAAGCGCTGGCACTTGAAGCGAATTAGGGACGGTGAAACATACGGCCTTACGCTATTGAAACTGTGTCAACTCGCACTTGTAGGCCAAGAGCTGTGATAGCAGGCAGGCTATGTCATGATCCTGTGTTTATGTTCTTGTTTGTGTTTTCCCTGGTTCAGCTCCTGTTTGTGTCTCGCTCCCTGCCCTATTTTTCCCGTTCTCTGCAGCTGCCCTTCATTCCCTCGTTGGGCCATGGGAGGGTATATATGCTCCCTCTCTCCCTTCATTCCCTTGTTGGGCCATGGGAGGGTATATATGGTCCCTCTCTCCCTTCATTCCCTCGTTGGGCCATGGGAGGGTATATATGCTCTCTCTCTCCCTTCATTCCCTCGTTGGGCCATGGGAGGGTATATATGCTCCCTCTCTCCCTTCATTCCCTCGTTGGGCCATGAGAGGGTATATATGCTCCCTCTCTTTGTTGACATGAATCATACATTTTGTCTGTAATTAGTGATCCAAATCTATTGTTCCACACTGTTTCACACTGTTCCACACTGTTTCACACTGTTCCACACTGTTCCACACTGTTCCACACTGGCCCACACTCTTTCCCATAGTTATTTGACGTTGCCATAGTGACAGGCGTCTCCGGGATGGACACATCTCTTTTAGATGGATTATTTGACATTGTAAAAAAAACACAGACTGCAAAGGAAGTAACAAAGTACTGCAGTACAAGTACTGGAGTCAAAGTACTGGAGTACAAGTACTTGAGTCAAAGTACTGAATTCAAAGTACTGGTTTAACTACATATATTAGGTAATAAACATGTGACAGCAGTTTAAACATCTTCATTTTGTCCACATTTTAGACACAAACACATTTACAGATGATTTTGGATTTCTGATGGAGTTTGCATCTGCCAGACTCTTGTACAGTTTGGTGTGTGTAGGAGCTACTTTAAGGCCTGATCTTTATGTCTCTGTGGGAGGAACATGTCCCAGACAAATCTGTGGATCAACAAGTAAAAGAACACGCGGAAACGTACAGAAAGTTTGATTATTTTGTGTTTATTGTCTAGAAAAAGGACATTTTTTGTTGTCTTTGTGGCATCAGAATTGACTATGGCGACAACACAACTTTACAGCGTTCAGATGCATGTTCTTCCTGTGTCCCGGCGGCAGAGTGGTTTTCCCCGTCTCTCTTTCTCGGATCGACCTTGGCGTCTCGCTCCTCGTTCCTCGTTCTCCTGATCCCGTCTGAGCTGCGGATTTACTTTCGCCAAAACGAAATCAGACCCGGTCCTAGCCCGAGACACCGCCGCCACCGCCGCCACCGCCGCCACCGCATCTCTGGACATAAAGTGCGGCCCTTGGGCTCAAAAACATTTTCTACAAGTTAGAAACGCGCCAAGAGCATAAATTGAAGCTTGGTGCAAATATTGACGAATGGGAGTTCCTGCTACCGGCGCCATTTTTGAGGATTTTCGACCATCCGTAAAATAATCTGTGAGATATTTTGGTCAGGATTGGCATTTGTTCGGCTCTTTCACACGTCTCGGCCTCTCACGCCCCCTGCTGACTGCATCCCGAGCTCGCGACAAGGCGTTGGCTCCCTCATCTCGGTTCATGCTTCTCGGACCTCGTTTTTTTGTTTCCGCCTGCCGCGGCGGGCCGGGCGTGGCGGTTTCCTCGCGCCGCCTGTTGCTCTTCCGTTGCCGCTCTTCTTTGACCGTTTGCCATTTCTTTTTCCACTTTCTCTCCGTCGTTTTCTCCGTTCTGCTTGATCAGAACGCTCGGCCAGTTTCGCCATCTGGTGTTTTTGTGTTCTGTCCATGGTGCGGCTGGTGTGTCCATGTTGTCTTGAGTATTGTTTGAAAAGTAAAGAAAGAAAATGAACCCAGATTTGGTCCGGATTTCGGTCTGGACCTCGCCCACGGATCGCGGACGCTCAAGGTCGACGGGAGAAGAAGAAACGGGACGTGCGGGGAGAAGAAGAAGAAGAAGAAGAAGAAGAGCACGCAAACTCTGACCCGCAACCTCCAGACTGAGAAGAGGACGCGGGCAAACCATTCTGCCGACGGTGCCCAATCGGATCTCTCGCCCGTCCCGCCGCAATCAGAGGCTAATGGATCTTTAATGACTTTTGTAATTGTGTTTTTTTGAATTTCCATCTGAGTTTCTGTCCTCCAGCTCTTCATCCGTCTCCCGTTCGTTTGGCAGAGACCGGTCGAAGCGGGTGATAAGCAGTAGCAGACACGTGCTTGTGCTGGAGTGACGCCACGTTTCCACCGGTTCAGTTTGAAGGAGCTCCACATTTTGTAAACTTAGATTTTTTTGTGTGCAAATTTCTATGATTGATTTGGACTTGAAGTTTAACCTGCAATATTTTCGACCTGGTTTAGTCTTGGTTTGGTCCTGGTTTAGACCTGGTTTAGACCTGGTTTAGACCTGGTTTAAGTCCTGGTTTAGTCCTGGTTCAGACCTGGTTTATTCACGGTTTAAGTCCTGATTTATTCCTGGTTTAGACCTGGTTTAGACCTGGTTTAGACCTGGTTCATTCCTGGTTTTAGTCCTGGTTTAGACCTGGTTTAGACCTGGTTCATTCCTGGTTTAGTTCTCTCTTCAGTTGATGGATCCATTCTTGTTGATCCGGTCGTAGATTCCTCTGTGGGCGTGTTTAAGCCGCTCTGCTGCAGGTTTAACACAAACACAACAGTTTAAATATGAAATATGAACACTAAGCATGTCATAAAAACCTTTAGTTCTGCTTTAGATCTGAACACAGGATCTGGGTCTAGTCCTGGTTTAGACCTGGTTTAGACCTGGGTTAGTCCTGGTTTAGACATGGTTTAGTCCTGGTTTAGACATGGTTTAGTCCTGGTTTAGACCTGGTTTGGACCTGGTTTAGTCCTGGTTTAAACCTGGTTTACTTCTGCTTTAGACCTGGTTTGGACCTGGTTTAGTCCTGGTTTAGACCGGGATTAGACATGGTTTTGACCTGGTTTACGTCTGGTTTAGACATGGTTTGGACCTGGTTTAGACCTGGTTTAGTCCTGGTTTAGACCTGGTTTACTTCTGCTTTAGACCTGGTTTACTTCTGCTTTAGACCTGGTTTGGACCTGGTTTAGTCCTGGTTTAGACCTGGTTTTGACCTGGTTTAGACCTGGTTTAGACCTGGTTTGGACCTGGTTTAGTCCTGGTTTACACCTGGTTTAGACCTGGTTTGGACCTGGTTTACTTCTGCTTTAGACCTGGTTTACACCTGGTTTAGACCTGGTTTAGACCTGGTTTGGACCTGGTTTAGTCCTGGTTTACTTTTGCTTTAGTGAAATCATTTTTAAATCATCTTCAATAACAAGTCAACAGTTTTTCCAGGATCTTCTCACTTTGTGCGACGCAGCTTTTATTTTTTTATTCTCTCCAAACGCAAACTCATGAATCATAAATATTCATCAACGTGAATCATAAATATTCATAAACGTTCAGCAGACGCTCCGTAAACGTCTCGCACATATTTTCATTTTGTGTTTAAATGAAGCGAGTTCTTTTCCTCATAAACAGAAACATTTGCCTCGTTCACTTTAACATCTCGTAATACAGAGCCCCGCCTTCTTCCTGCTGTTGTCCAGTAAGAACGGGGTCTGAGGGCGGGGTCCGGCAGCCTCAGGGCGGGGTCTGGTAGCCTCACTCCTGTCGGTCGAAAGTGCCCCCTACAGGTCGGGCGACGCATTGAACTGAAAATGCAGTCAAGGTGAATATATTTTAAATTTCATTAAAAAAAAAGAAAAAGAAAAAACATTTTCTCCCAAAACAGCAGAATTTATTCAGATTAGATATTACCCACAAAACACCGGGAAAAAATGTATCTAACTTCATTCATTAAATGAAGTATGCCTTTTATTTAAATTATGTTCAGAGAGTCAAAAAAGCTGTTTTGTTTGTGTAAATTTTACATTGATTTGTTTTTGTTTTAAAATAAAGAACGGAAATTATTACTGTAATAAATCAGTAATAAATAAACTGTTCCATTATTGATTATTTCAGTAGATTTATTATTTCCGATATTGTTTAAGGAAGTTTATGTAGCGAGTGGCCCTGTTGTGATGTCACTTCCTGTGTCAGTCACTCCCTGTCCCGCCTCCTTGGCCTCTGACTGTCCTGCCTCCTCGGCCTCTATCCGTCCTACCTCCTCGTTCTCTGACTATTCCGCCTCCCTGTCTCGCCTCCCTGTCCCGCCTCCTCTGCCTCTTTCTGTCCCGCCTTCTCGGCCTCTAACTGTCCCCCCTCCTTGGCCTCTGACTGTCCCGCTTCTTCGGCCTCTATCTGTCCCGCCTCCTCGGCCTCTGTCTGTCCCGCCTTCTCGGCCTCTATCCGTCCCACCTCCTCGTTCTCTGACTATTCCACCTCCCTGTCCCGCCTCCTCTTCCTCTATCTGTCCCGCCTCCTCGGCCTCAAACTGTCCCGCCTCCTCGGCCTCTATCCGTCCCGCCTCCTCGGCCTCTATCCGTCCCGCCTTCTCGGCCTCTATCCGTCCCGCCTCCTCGGCCTCTGACTGTCGCGCCTCCTTGGCCTCTGACTGTCCCGCCTCCTCGGCCTCTATCTGTCCCACCTCCTCGGCCTCTATCCGTCCCGCCTTCTCGGCCTCTATCCGTCCCGCCTTCTCGGCCTCTATCCGTCCCGCCTCCTCGGCCTCTGAGAGTCCCGCCTCCTCGGCCTCTGACTGTCCCGCCTCCCTGTCCCACCTCCTCGGCCTCTGACTGTCCCACCTCCTCGGCCTCTATCCGTCCCGCCTCCTTGGCCTCTATCCGTCCCGCCTCCTCTGCCTCTGACTGTCCCGCCTCCTCGGCCTCTATCCGTCCCGCCTTCTCGGCCTCTATCCGTCCCGCCTCCTCGGCCTCTGAGAGTCCCGCCTCCTCGGCCTCTGACCGTCCCGCCTCCTCGGCCTCAATCTTTCCCGCCTCCTCGGCCTCTGACTGTCCCGCCTCCCTGTCCCGCCTCCTCGGCCTCTATCTGTCCCGCCGTGATGGATCTGTGCTCCTCACTCACACTCGTCTTTGGAGAGGTGAAGAAACACATTAAGATCCTCGTCACAATCACAGACGAAGGACAAATCCAGAGCCACAAGATTCATCTCACACTGACCTGGTTCAGAGAAGGAATTAAGGACAAGTTTCTGCCATAAACATGTTAAAATAAATGAATACCTACTACGGACTAAACCAGGACTAAACCAGAAGTAAACCAGCTCCAAACCAGGACTAAACCAGGTCTAAACTGGGACTTAACCAGGTCTAAACTGGGACTAAACTGGGACTAAACCAGGTCCAAACCAGGACTAAACTGGGACTAAACTGGGACTAAACTGGGACTAAACTGGGACTAAACCAGGTCTAAACTTGGACTAAACCAGGACTAAACCAGGACTAAACCAGAACTAAACCAGGACTAAACCAGGTTTAAACCAGAACTAAACCAGGACTAAACCAGGTTTAAACCAGGTCTAAACCATACTATTGGAGGGCATTTGACACACAGGGATAGTAATTGGGCTAAAACTGTTTTACAGCTGCCTCCATGTTGTAGAGGTGAAAGGTCAAAGGTCGTGGCATGTCACTCCATCTGTGAACAAAATAAACGTAATCCCAGAAATCATAATTCTGATTAATCTGCTCCAAAAATGTGCCTCTGTTGTGCCTGGTTTAGACCTGGTTAAGTCCTGGTTTAGACCTGGTTTAGATCTGGTTAAGTCCTGGTTTAGACCTGGTTTAGTCCTGATTTAGACCTGGTTTAGACCTGGTTTAGTTCTGGTTTAGACCTGGTTTAGTTCTGGTTTACACCTGGTTTAGTCCTGGTTTAGTCCTGGTTTAGACATGGTTTAGTCCTGGTTTAGTCCTGGTTTAGTCCTGGTTTGGACCTGGTTTAGTCCTGGTTTAGTTCTGGTTTAAAGTACAGGTCTAAAGTAGGTCTAGTACAAGTCTAAAGTAAGACTAGTACAGGTCATAAGTAGGACTAGTACAGGTCTAAAGTAGAACTTGTACAGGTCTAAAGTAGGACTAGTACAGGTCCAAAGTAGGACTAGTACAGGCCTAAGGTAGGACTAGTACAGGTCTAAAGTAGGACTAGTACAAGTCTAAAGTAGGACTAGTACAGGTCTAAGGTAGGACTAGTACAGGTCTAAAGTAGGACTAGTACAGGTCTAAAGTAGGACTAGTACAGGTCCAAACTAGGACTAGTACAGGTCTAAAGTAGGACTAGTACAAGTCTAAAGTAGGACTAGTACAGGTCTAAGGTAGGACTAGTACAGGTCTAAAGTAGGACTAGTACAGGTCTAAAGTAGGACTAGTACAGGTCTAAGGTAGGACTAGTACAGGTCTAAAGTAGGACTAGTACAGGTCTAAAGTAGGCCAGCAGAGGGCGCTGTTCCGGTTCCATCATGGCGCTTCAGTCATAACACACTATTATAAATCCATATTAGATTGAGTTTCAGTGACTGTTTCCTGTGAG
>NW_027315835.1:7353361-7490861 GCF_026437365.1 Eucyclogobius newberryi | reverse complement strand
TCTTTCATGATGTACAGGGTTTAAAGAAGGAGCAACAGTAAAAAAAACAAACATATGCATAAATAAAATAAATAAAATAAATAAAATAAATAAAATAAATAAAATAAATAAAATAAATAAAATAAATAAAATACATATTTAAATAAAATACAAATACAAACAAATATTTATACTTAGCCTAAAAAATTAAATAGATCAAAAGGCTGTTCTAGATTTATTCTCCTTTTACTGTCACAAGACAGCTTTAGTCACACACACAACATAATACCACTGCATTTGAAAACGTAAACTCTGAAAATAACATTTCACTTGAATTCTATAAATATCCGGCTACATTTAATGAAAACAAAGCTCAAAGACAAACCTGAGCCGCCTCGTCCAGAAATAGCACATTTAAAGTCACTTTGAAAATGCGCCGCGAAGATATCGATCCACAAATAGATCCTTCATTTTTCTGACCCATTTACGACAGACGCGCTTGACATTTGAGTCCGCCGCTGCTATATTTATCCTGCTTTTTATAACACGCTTAATTACACAGAAAAGGGGCGTGTGGCTTTAATGGCTTTTCAGACACATTTACTTTGTATTGACTGTTTTGTGTAACTTGATGTTCGTACCGTGTAAATGTTGAACGCTGTGGTCCAAAGAAAGACATTTTTTGTATCATGGAAATATAAGGTTTTTAATGTGTGCCTGTACCTTAATTTAAATTTTCACTCTTCGGTTGGGTTCTTGTTCTGTGTTTCATGTTGATTCTTTCAAAAAATGTAAAACAAGACGATATAAACTACATTCATCCTGGAGAATGGTTTAACTTTCTAATGCCCTGGGATCACGCAGGAGAAATGTGAAACTGAAGACTTCTAGATAAAGAATATTTACAGATAAAGTGTATTAAAGTTTAGTTACAGTTTTTACATTTTGATTTAATGACGTCACTGTCTTTGCTGTAAAAGGTCTTTGTGTTTTAGAGTCTGTGTGATCCAAAGAAACCATTCGAGAAATACGATTCGCAGATTTAAAAAAATAAAAATAAATAAACACACATTTCTATCTGAAATATTTCAATACAATAGAGTAACGAAGGCTCCAACATTTCGCATGGCTATTTTCCTTCCCTGGCCAAACCAAAACCCTTGATGATGATGATTTAATCCGTCAAATGAAGGCGAGAGCACCGTTTTCCAAAAGGCTTTAATGAGTCAGTGATTTATTACAATGGAGGGGAGGGGGGGGGGCTACACGTGAAGTTCAATTGATTTGGTCGAGAATTTGTTCCAAGATGGAGGACGACCATGAGTGGAAATGTGTCTCAAATTGTACAAATATCTTACAAAATAAAAGCGTGGAATTAGAAAACGTGACTTTAAATCCTATATAATGCGGAATATATAGTAATGACACAACACGTTTTAATACTGATTTCATGTTCGGTTATAAATGTGGTTGTGTTGTTCATAGAGTGATCATTATACTGGAGAATATTGTGGAATATCATTGCAGTTTAAGACACAGAGGGTTGGTCAGAGCGGTCGAAAAAACCCCACCGGTACAACAAGGAGGAGTTTAGTCACACACGAGGTCTAAATGTTACGTATTAGGCTTTTTGAACCCAAAATGAGACTGCAAAGTCATCAATGTACTGCGATCTTTCTGCGATTGGATTTGTGGAGTCACTTTTCGCCTGTGAAAGCTCAAAACACAGATACAATGTGAAAGAGCTGCTACAGTCTGATAACAGATATAAAAGTCAACAGCTCTGCTAAGTACTCGGTTTGTGTCTGACGTCTAAAAAAAGAAACAGTTGTAGAAAAGCAGATAAACGACGTCACACTCACTTCTCGTTACCAGAAGTCTCATATACTCTATCGCTTTAACACTTTAGTATTAAAAGGCAGTGTTTCTTAGCTGGTCTGGCGGGAGGATCTGATCGTAAAGCTGCTGTATCTAGTTATTTGTATGTAATAGAGTAACATGTGCACAGATATAATGTAAAATCAGGGTAAACATTAGTTTGTAATGTAATTTACAAAACTCTAATGTGACGGCAAAAGCTATGAAAGTTGTGAGATGTGCTTAGGAAAGAAAGGAAATAGTTTGAAAAATGGCAAACAATTAACCTGGCCCTGTTTTTAAGAGCTTTAATACTCAGTAAGTTATTGCAAATAACCCAAACTGAACTCACATAATCGCCTTTAATGTAAATAAGTGTATTTTAGTGTATAAAAGCACCATATAAATAAATCAAATGCATTATTATTATTAGGTATATATTTTAGGTTTAGAAAATGTATTGAAGTTTCTCATAACTTTTGGGATTCGTGGAAAGCACCCTGAGCTGTATAACCTGCAAATTTGGCTATAAAATAAATAACAATAAAATGTCTTTATGAATAACCTTATGTGGAACTAAACTCCTCCATTGTCCAGTCGCTGCTACAGTTGCTGCTTGCTTTTTGCTGGCTGAAACTTCACATTACCCCAATAATACTTCAAAAACATCTATCTAGCCAAAGACGAGCCATAAACCACCAAATTCACAGATTTAACGGGACTAAGCACGGACTTTAATTCAACACTGCGTAAATCCTGCCGGCAACACCAAATGTTGCTGACACACGTGTTCTGCTCTAAACCAAATATTCAAATTTCTAAAATATATTTTGACTTTCAAACCTTTTCTAATCACAGTTGTGGTCACCTCTTTTCCACCAATCCTAAACCTAAGTTGCATTACTTAGCTACATTTACTTGAGCAGCTAAAACAAAGAAGAAGAAAAAAAACATGTAAAAGCTGTTTTTAGATATTTTGAAAACAGTGGAAGTATTGCTCTGCTGCTGCTCTCAAGGCCTGACTGACAGCCGCTCTGAAGTCTTCTCTTGTTGACTACTAAGTAAATAAAGTAGCTTAATGTGCTGTGTGAGGACAGAAGGCTCGAGAATTAGAGTGCGGCTGCTGTTGCTCGATGTTAATGAATGAGTGCAAAGAGTGAGAAGGGCAGAGAAAAAGATGATAAAGAAGAGACAGCGGTAAGGCACTGCTCACATGGATGCAAGCGTGTTTGCTAAAGACACAAATGAAAGAACACAAATGCAGTTGTGTATACAGACAACTCAACCAGACAGCAACAAATAAAACCGTGCATTAAATGTAAAGAAAGTCAAATGGTCTGAGGGGAGTGCTTCCTTAGAGAGAAGGAGAGGAAGGGACTGTGTGGAAGAGCTGGAGTCAGTGTGTGGAAGAGCTGGAGGAAGTGTGTGGAAGAGAAAGAGGAAGTGTGGGAGGAAGAGCTGGAGGAAGTGTGTGGAAGAGCTGGAGGAAGTGTGGGAGGAAGAGCTGGAGGAATTGTGTGGAAGAGCTGGAGGTAGTGTGTGGAGGAGCTGGAGGAAGCGTTGGAGGAAGAGCAAGAGGAAGTGTGGGAGGAAGAGCTGGAGGAAGTGTGTGGAAGGGCTGGAGGAAGTGTGGGAGGATGAGCTGGAGGAAGTGTGTGGAAGGGCTGGAGGAAGTGTGGGAGGATGAGCTGGAGGAAGTGTGTGGAAGGGCTGGAGGAAGTGTGGGAGGAAGAGCTGGAGGAATTGTGTGGAAGAGCTGGAGGTAGTGTGTGGAGGAGCTGGAGGAAGCGTTGGAGGAAGAGCAAGAGGAAGTGTGGGAGGAAGAGCTGGAGGAAGTGTGTGGAAGGGCTGGAGGAAGTGTGGGAGGATGAGCTGGAGGAAGTGTGTGGAAGGGCTGGAGGAAGTGTGGGAGGATGAGCTGGAGGAAGTGTGTGGAAGGGCTGGAGGAAGTGTGGGAGGAAGAGCTGGAGGAATTGTGTGGAAGAGCTGGAGGTAGTGTGTGGAGGAGCTGGAGGAAGCGTTGGAGGAAGAGCAAGAGGAAGTGTGGGAGGAAGAGCTGGAGGAAGTGTGTGGAAGGGCTGGAGGAAGTGTGGGAGGATGAGCTGGAGGAAGTGTGTGGAAGGGCTGGAGGAAGTGTGGGAGGATGAGCTGGAGGAAGTGTGTGGAAGGGCTGGAGGAAGTGTGGGAGGAAGAGCTGGAGGAATTGTGTGGAAGAGCTGGAGGTAGTGTGTGGAGGAGCTGGAGGAAGCGTTGGAGGAAGAGCAAGAGGAAGTGTGGGAGGAAGAGCTGGAGGAAGTGTGTGGAAGGGCTGGAGGAAGTGTGGGAGGATGAGCTGGAGGAAGTGTGTGGAAGGGCTGGAGGAAGTGTGGGAGGATGAGCTGGAGGAAGCGTGGGAGGAAGAGCTGGAGGAATTGTGTGGAAGAGCTGGAGGAAGTGTGGGAGGATGAGCTGGAGGAAGCGTGGGAGGAAGAGCTGGAGGAAGAGCTGGAGGAAGAGGGGAGCCTGGGAGTCCCTGCTCAGGGTGCTGCGACTGGGATCCAGCCCTGGATAAGTGGAACATCTGGTCCCTAAACCACTGTTTGTAAATCACTGTTCTAGTCTAAATGTACTCCAGCACGTTCACTTCGACATTCAGGACTGTATTTACTGCATTAAGTGCTATTCATGATCTGCAAGAGAAACTACTTTCTGATATCTTGTGCCTCGCCGTCACGTCGTCTTGGTGGAAAAGAGGCGCCGGAATCGTCTCCAACATTTTAACATCAATCAATTGACAAAGAAACATACATTATTATTTCCACAGTAGTTTTTCGCTTTAGTTTTTGAAGTCTTTACACCTCTGACTCCAGACTGGACAGTCTCCTCCAGGGCTTCAGCAGACATGGGCTCCCCGCAGGCTGCAGTCCTCCTCCGGGCACCGCCGTCGCGTCTGGTGCCTGGTACGCACCATACCCTGCATACACCCCAGTTGCGTCTGCGTACAAGAGTGCCCTCTGGCTGCCGCCGCACTGCCCCGCGCCGCACGTTAACAGCTGACACCCCTGACTGTGGCGCTGCACGTCCAACGGCCCATGATACAGAGGCAGACCTGGATACGAGTTCAAATAGTGCGCGTACTGTCTGCTCAGCAAGCTGGTCGCCCTCCGCACGACGCCTTCTCCGACGGCGCCTTGTCGGATCGCTTCTCCGTACGTCGGTAAATGGGTTGACTGCGAGTATCTGAGCTTCTGCCCTTTGCGTCCGTTCGGTTTGCGCTGGTCTTCCCGAATGTGGAGGTACGCTTGGTTCCTCGGCAAGCACAGGTTGTTACGGATCTGGTTGGCGCCGTAAGCTTTGCCTGCCGTCGTTTGAGCGACGACGCATGGGAACAAATCCGGTAAAGCTTGGCTGGACGTGGACAAAGACGACTGCAACTCGTCGACTGGCTGGATCTGCTCGCTTCCCCAGGTTGCTTTCAAAAACGAAGGCCTACGGTTTCTTCGCCTTCCCCTTATGACAAGGTCTTCAGGAGGCCACGAGCAATAGTTATCCACTCTTGGACAAACGGCTTCTCTTTGATAGATATTGTCAACGCTAGGTGCGGAAATGTGATTTACTTCAAGTTGGCTGCTTTTGAGTTCACTCAAATAAACGTTTCCCACTTTTTCTTGCTCCCTTCGCTCGCCATCTTGGAAACTTCTTGATCTGCGCTTGCGTCTTGCAATATTGGCCGGAACAGTTGCCGGGTGAGATGCGTAGATGTCCGGTAATTGTAGCTCATTGTAACCCGAATACGGCGATTGCGAACGGTTGTCGATGTAGACGTGTCCGGTGGTTTGGTAACTATGTGGGTATTGGTGAGGCAAAGGTTCGCTAATGGCTAAATGAGGACTGCTTAGGCTCGAAACAGGAAGTGGACGGTCATACAAACAGGAAGTGGATCTTGTCGGGAGCGTGTACCTTAGCGGCGTCGGTCGGCAGACTTGCCTCGGCTGCTTTAGCGACTGTACGGCTAGAGGCGGAGTTAGCGACCGCTGCGGTAACGACGCATGGTTTTCGGAAACGTACGCAAATCCGCTGGGGACGGCTTCGTTGTGCCGAATGGTGCCGCAGCCGCTGGTACCGTGCCGGGTCAAATGTTCGATGGTTTTGGTGGCGTTGTCCAGAGAGCCCTCGACGTTAGCGGTGGAAACCAGGCCCTTTGCGGTCCGTAGCATCTTTAGCATGTTAGCCTGTGCGTAGTTGGAAGTCAGGTCGGGTTTAGCCAGGCCAGAGGAGCGGCCGGTGTCCTCCACGCCACTGAAGCAGCTGTAGATGCCCTGAGAATACAAGAAGCATAAAACTAATTAAAGAAACACATTTTTACGTACTGTACTTGTTGTATAGATTAGTTTTTATTTCTTAAGTTTGACCATTTACATGCAAAACAATCTGTAAAATAACAGAAATAACAGAAAAAACAAAGAAGTAGGAATACCCAAACAAAACAAAATAATAAATAAATAAATAATAATAACTGCCTAAATGAATAAATAAATAATAATAATGCAGATGGAAAAGTATGATCTCTTTGTTGATAATAATCTTTTTTTTTTATACATGTTGTGCAATTAAAGGCGCAATGGACAATTTTTCGGCGATTTGAGAACACAGGCGGAACCGATACAACACACACGTGCGTTTGTTTATTAGCGCGACAGATCGCATCACATCTCTCGTCTCCCGTAGATTTCTGTCCACTTCTGCGTCAGCTCGAACTGTCTTTCTCCGTCTTCATTTTGCCCCGTACACTGAGGGAACTATATTATGAAAGATCCATGCGCTTAGGCACGCGGAAACGTGGGGACGAGCCTGACGCGGCTGCAGGTGAGCGGTAGGTGCGTTTTATGATTGATACGTGGCAGGACTAATCGGCAGTCCACGCCACGAGGAAACAAGACTCAGATTTGTGCCAAAAAAATCGTCCATTCAACCTTTAATGTTGCAGTTGAGGCAGAAAAAAGTCGTTTATAAAATGTAGGTTTATTTTTATTCTATTTATTTGTTTATTTGAACCAGGACAACACAGATTGATGAACATTTCTGCAACTGTGCAACATAAATAACATGGGACGAGCTCAATTGAAGTTCAATTATGAAACAAATTATTGTTCAAAGTAATTATGCGACAGTTAAATTCTGTTGTGAATTATAAGATTGCTTGTTCTGCTCCTTATATTTAGTTGAAGATGAAAGGATATTAATAATGGTATTTATGACCAGAACAATGTGGGATTATGATGTTATCCTGAATCTACGCCAAATACTGGTTTAATTTATTTGACTCGTCTTGTTATTTTGATTATGATTTTCTTGTATTTGGTTAATTATAGTGTGACGTGCGAGTGACTGTGTCAAAGTAATTTCCCTTGTGGATCAACAAATTTTGTCTTAGTCTACTCTAATCTGAAGTACACGATTCAGCGGCACATCACCGATTACACTGACTTTAAAGAAAAAAGACGTATACAGTGTCGCAAATATGATCCATGTCACTGTGTCCGGTTCTTTAGATATGACCAGGATGACTGTTCTCCAAAAGTGTCAATAATTCAGTTAAATCCACCGTCCGTTGACTCAGACAGTTTCAAGCTCCACACTGGTTCTAGTCGCTCTAATCTAGGTCGTCAATACCACAAAATAAAATAAAAGTGGCAAAAGACCACATCAGACACAATTTGCATCCGACTGCGGGCGTCGGAGCACAAACAATTTAAAAATAGTCCCAGATTGATTATGCATTCACCCCAAAACTCCGACAACAGCCCGCGTTCTCAGAGCTCGTCCCAGAGAAAGAGCTCCAGACTGGGTCAAAGCCGGAGCCTGCCGCCGGTGGGACGTCCGGGCACAGAGTCCGGCCCCCTGGGAGCGTTTAGCCCTTAATCTGATCAACCATGTGATCACCAGTACTACTACTACTACTACTACTACTACTACTACTACTACTACTACTACTACTACTACTACTACTACTACTACTACTACCACCACCATAACTACTCCCATCCCATTTCTGACTTCTGCAGATGAAAACATGTAATCTAATCCCTCTAAATTAAATTACCCATCTTATGTTGAACAGTCTTGACACATTTAGCCTGATTAGCCGTGAATATTTGGTTTTGACCCAGTAGTTTCTCCATTAGCCTCTCCACACGACCCTCTGCGATGTGTAATTAAACGCACATAAACAGCGATTAGGGTTCGTTTTTCAGGCGCTAAAGCCAAAGCCGCGAGGAGCAGTTTGTTCAATGAGGAATCAACTCAAACCGAGCATTAAGTGTTCAACAATTAGCGACGCCACGCCGGATCGTTAGCCAAAGAAAATCCACGCTACAGCAGCCAATCAGAGCAAACAGACAGAGCAATACAACACAACACAAGCAATTACTTTTTAAATTAATGATAAAGGGAATCGTTTTACTTGAATGAAGAGTTTTTACTCATTTAACATTGGCTTCTATACAATTATTTTGCAACTAATAATTAATAACAATGACTGAAAGTAATTAGTTTATCTCATTTAGTAGGTCGGTGGTTTTCTGATTCACTCTTGGTTCAGTCCTCGGTTTGTCCTTCAAAAATAATACAAATAATCCTGGTTAAGCCCTGAGAGATTCTAGTTTTGTGGTTTTGTCCTGGTTTAATCCTTGTTCAAAACTGATTTAGATCTTGTTTATTTCTAATTTGGTTGCGCTTGAATTCTAATTTGACTTGGTTTAGTTCTACTTCTGTCATGGTTTAGCTGGGATTAAGAATACATTTCTTCTAATCCTTCAAGTCCTCCTGGTTTGCAACTAAGTAGGTTTATTTTAGTTGGTGATTATCTAAAAACAAGCCATGCAAATGTTGAAAGAAAAGACAAATTCACAAATTAATTGTGGGAGAAAACAATCATCACCAGATTAAAAAAAAAAAAAAAAAACAGGAATGCAGAGGAACTGTGGATCCTGCCAACAACGCCAAATGTTGCAGAGCCGTTGTTTAATTTAATGCATTTTTCATCACTTTGAATTTCCTTGTTTATGAAATGTGCTCTACAAACAAACTCGCCTTCCCTTGCCTTCATTCAAATTTAAAGTGCGTTCACGAGTTGAAAAATGCACATGAAGGTCGCACGAGTCAAGAAAATAATTTGAGAAGTCTGGTCAAATGCTGCTGCCCGACCTGACGTCAATTAACTTAAACACGTGAGCTTTTTGACTAAATGTTACTATATTTAGGGGTTTACTGTCAGTTGTCCTGGATGTTTTCCAAAACAAATAGCGTTTAGCTGTTAAAGAGGGACCTCGGGTTGCCAGATCAGCCAAGACTACGCGCTTTGACAATGGAATCACATTATATCTTCTCAATTTGCAAAGGGCGTGGCAGATTAACCAATCAGAGAAACGCAGGGTCCGTTCGTGTCCAATCAAACGTGGAAGAATTCAAGAAAAAAAGTAAACCAGAATAACAAAGAGTGTTGCAAAGCTTTAAAGTTCTGAATTATCTTTTGGTGAGAAACACGTGCTACAAATTAGCCTCTGCGATTGGACCGTTCTAAGTTCGTTTTATTTTACGCCCAACTATCGATCCCAGACGCTTCCGCATTCGACCAGAATAGAAGGGACTGGTTGGACAGGCTCTGGTGACGTCAAAATCCAGAGTTTCCGAGATAAAAGCGCATCAAACCCCGACTTCCCATCTCAGATAACCCGTGGACCACATGGATGCTTTTCAGGTGCAAGGTCTGCCACATGTTTTTGCAGTTTTACCAGAGACGTTCATGTGATTCATCTGAGCGTTAACGGTTTACCCGGCTGATGGCGAGCAGGAAGTCGGTCTTGCGGTTCTTGCGCAGCGAGTGGCGCAGTTTCCAGTAGAGCAGATGTTCCCAGGAGAAGACCAGCAGACTCAGCCCCATGGCCACCAGCAGCATGTAGAAGACCCCGGCCATGTTGTCGATGTCCAGCTTGGAGCTCATCACCTCGTTCTTCTCGTTCTGACAGATGCCCGACAGCCACACCGTCTCCAGGCGCTCCGTGTCGCCTGCCAAACAACAAACCGACCAGAGTTTCATTTCACCGCGAAAAAACAGGGGCATTTCTAGCTTCACTTCACCGTGTCAAAGTACTTCACCGTGTCAAAGTACTTCACCGTGTGTCAAAGTACTTCACTGTGTGTCAAAGTACTTCACCGTGTCAAAGTACTTCACTGTGTCAAAGTACTACACTGTGTCAAAGTACTTCACCGTGTCAAAGTACTTCTGAAAGCACCTTGAGTCAAAATATATGAAGAGTTGAGACAAATTATTAAACCAAATACAAACTTAAACTGATAGATTAAGAGTGTTGTTTTTTTCATCTGATGTAGAAGAAAAACAAAGCAGTATTAGGTGTATTTTCAAGCTACTTTTCATCTTAGCACAATTACTGTCGTGCTCACATGCAATAATGTCACATTCATGTGCATATAACTGATGAAAATAGAGTGTTTATTTTACCATTATTATTAGTATTATCTTGTCTTACACTAGCCGTTTTTTATTTTATCTTTATTTTTCCCCTCCATTCCTTATTAGGAAATGAGAGGTTTTGTTTATAAGAGTTCTTCTATTAAGAGTGTTAGTTTAAACTTCCTATACGTTATCTGTCCTTTTCCTCTGTATCTACCTGCGTTGCAACAATGAAATTTCCCCATGTGTGGACAATAAAGGATTATCTTATCTTATCTTATCTGTGACTTTTACATATTCAAAATATAATAGTTTGTTTAGAATTAAGATTTTCACCACTTTTACCCGTTTTCCACCAACGGCTCTGGACTGGTTCTGTGTTGGTTCTGGACTGGTTCTGGACTGGTTCTGGACTGGTTCTGTGCTGGTTCTGGACTGGTTCTGTGCTGGTTCTGTGTTGGTTCTGGACTGGTTCTGTGCTGGTCCCGGACTGGTTCTGGACTGGTTCTGTGCTGGTTCTGGACTGGTTCTGGACTGGTTCTGTGCTGGTCCCGGACTGGTTCTGGACTGGTTCTGGACTGGTTCTGGACTGGTTCTGTGTTGGTTCTGGACTGGTTCTGGACTGATTCTGAACTGGTTCTGTGCTGGTCCCGGACTGGTTCTGGACTGGTTCTGGACTGGTTCTGTGTTGGTTCTGGACTGGTTCTGGACTGATTCTGAACTGGTTCTGTGCTGGTTCTGGACTGGTTCCGGACTGGTTCTGTGCTGGTTCTGGACAGGTTCTGTGTTGGTTCTGGACTGGTTCTGGACTGGTTCCGGACTGGTTCTGGACTGGTTCTGTGCTGGTCCCGGACTGGTTCTGGATTGGTTCTGTGCTGGTTCTGTGCTGGTTCTGGACTGGTTCTATGCTGGTTCTGGACTGGTTCTGTGCTGGTTCTGTGCTGGTCCCGGACTGGTTCTGGACTGGTTCTGTGCTGGTCCCGGACTGGTTCTGGACTGGTTCTGGACTGGTTCTGTGTTGGTTCTGGACTGGTTCTGGACTGATTCTGAACTGGTTCTGTGCTGGTCCCGGACTGGTTCTGGACTGGTTCTGGACTGGTTCTGTGTTGGTTCTGGACTGGTTCTGGACTGATTCTGAACTGGTTCTGTGCTAGTCCCGGACTGGTTCTGGACTGGTTCTGTGTTGGTTCTGGACTGGTTCTGTGCTGATTCTGAACTGGTTCTGTGCTGGTTCTGGACTGGTTCCGGACTGGTTCTGTGCTGGTTCTGTGTTGGTTCTGGACTGGTTCTGGACTGGTTCCGGACTGGTTCTGGACTGGTTCTGTGCTGGTCCCGGACTGGTTCTGGATTGGTTCTGTGCTGGTTCTGTGCTGGTTCTGGACTGGTTCTGTGCTGGTTCTGTGCTGGTCCCGGACTGGTTCTGGACTGGTTCTGTGCTGGTTCTGGACTGGTTCTGGACTGGTTCTGTGCTGGTCCCGGACTGGTTCTGGACTGGTTCTGGACTGGTTCTGGACTGGTTCTGTGTTGGTTCTGGACTGGTTCTGGACTGGTTCTGGACTGATTCTAATAATAATAATAATAATAACTTTTATTTATATAGCGCTTTTCAGTGACCCAAAGACGCTGAACATAATAAAAAAGGGGGGGGTATTTACAGACAGGGGGGACAACACGTACAGAACACATTAATATACAGATAAAATGAACAAGACAGAAGAAGTAGAGAGAAAAAGATGGGGATGTAACAGGGGGTAGAAGTGTAGGCAATGGGGTAGAGGAGGCTAGGGGTAGGGGAGGTCATAGGCTTGGGTGAAGAGGTATGTTTTTAGGCGGGATTTGAATGTTGTGAGTGAGGGAGAGTGGCGGACAGGTTGGGGGAGGGAGTTCCAGAGTCGGGGTGCTGTTCGGGAGAATGCTCTGTCGCCAAAACTTTTGAGTCGGGATGTTGGTGCAGTCAGGGTGAGAGAGGAGGAGGATCGGAGAGCTCGGGAGGGGCGGTGGGGGATGAGGAGGTCAGACAGGTAGGGGGGGGCAAGGTGGTGAAGAGCTTTGAAGGTGAGGAGGAGTATTTTAAAGTTTATGCGCTGCTTGATGGGGAGCCAGTGGAGAGAGCGGAGAACGGGAGTGATGTGATCACGGGACCGGGTGTGGGTGAGGAGGCGGGTGTGGGTGAGGAGGCGGGCAGCGGAGTTTTGGACCATTTGGAGTCTGTGGAGGGAATGGGAGGAGATGCCAGTGAGGAGGGAGTTGCAGTAGTCAAGGCGGGAGGAGATGAAGGCATGGATGAGGGATTCAGCAGCGGGGAGGGTGAGGCAGTGTCGGATTTTGGCGATGCGGCGGAGGTGGAAGTATGAGGTCTTGACAATGTGGCTGACATGGGGAGTGAAGGAGAGGGTGGGGTCCATGATGACACCGAGATTGCGTACCAGGGTAGAGGGGGTGATGGTCGAGGTGTCGATGCTGAGTGAGAAGGGACCAGTTTTATTGAGAGTGGATTTGGTGCCAATGAGGAGGAGCTCTGTTTTGTCACTGTTCAGTTTGAGGAAGTTGAGAGTGAGCCATGATTTTATTGTAGAGATGCAGGTTTCGATGTGGCTGAGGGGAGGGTTTTGGGTGGATTTGGTGGTGAGGTATATCTGGGTGTCGTCAGCGTAGCAGTGAAAGTCCAGGTTGAGTTGGCGGAGGATGTGACCAAGGGGGAAGATGTAGCAGATGAAGAGGAGGGGGCCGAGGACTGAGCCCTGGGGGACTCCCTGCGTTACTGGGGAGAGGGTGGATGAGTGACCGGAGAGGGAAATGAACTCTTGCCTGTTGGTAAGGTAGGATGTGAGCCAGTCAAGTGCAGAGCCCTCAACACCCAGTTGGCGCAGCCTTTGTAGGAGGATGGAATGGTTTATAGTGTCAAAGGCTGCGCTGAGGTCTAGTAGTAACAGGATGTTGAGGGCCCCGGAGTCTGCAGAGGTGAGGAGATCGTTGAGTACTTTGACCAGGGCTGTTTCAGTGCTGTGAAGTGGGCGGAAGCCAGATTGGAGGGGTTCATAGAGGTTGTTTGACTGGAGGTGGGTGTGAAGTTGGGCGGCGACGATGCGTTCCAGCGTTTTTGAGAGGAATGGCAGGTTGGAGATGGGGCGGTAGTTGGAGAGGTTGGCGGAGTCTAGGGTGGGTTTTTTGAGGATGGGGGTGATGGAGGCCAGTTTGTAGATGGAAGGAACATGGCCGAGGGATAAAGACTGGTTGAAGAGGGTGGTGAGATGGGGGATGAGAGCAGGGAGGCAGGCCTTGGTTAGATTCGTTGGGAGGGGGTCGAGAGAGCAGGTGGTGGTTTTGGAAGCGGTGATGAGGTCTATGATATGAGAGGAGTTAACAGAGGAGAAGGTGGTGAGGGCAGGGAAGGGTGGGTGGTCAGGGAGCGGAGGGGGGGCAGGGGTGGGGGTGGTGATGGAGTTAATGGAGACGGCAGTCATGGAGCTGTTGATTTTGGAAATTTTGTCATTGAAGGCAAGGAGGAAAGAGTTGCAGAGGTCAGGGGAGGAGGGTGGAGTGATGTCCGGTGGCTGGAGCAGCTTGTTGACGGTGGAGAACAGGGTGCGAGGGCTCCGGTGGGAGCTGTTGATGAGGGTGGAGAGGTGGGCAGATTTGGCGGCTTGGAGAGCGTCACGGTAGGAGGAGATGTGTAATTTGAAAGCTTCGGCGTGGACGGTGAGGCGGGTTCTTTTGAGGAGTCGTTCGAGTTGGCGGCCAGTCTGCTTCATGGTGCGGAGTTCAGGGGTGTCCCAGGGGGCGGGGTTGATGTATGAGAGGGAGGAGGTTTTCCAGGGGGCTAGGGAGTCAAGGGAGTCGGAGAGGGTGGTGTTGAGCATGACAGCATAGTCGTCGGGGGAAGAGGGGGGGGAGTCAGGGGGGAAAGCAGAGGATATGAGCTGGGAGAGCGTGAGGGGGTTGACTGACTTGATATTGCGGTAGGTGATGGTGCGTTTTTTGGGGTTGTGGGGCGAGGGTAGGGGGGCGGAGAAAAGGATGCAGAGATGATCAGAGAGTGGGAAGGGGAGGGGGTGGGGCTTAGATATGGGTAGGAGAGAGGAACAGACTAAGTCCAGAGTGTGGCCTTTGGTATGGGTGGGGAAGTCAATATGTTGGGTGAGATGGAAGCAGTCCAGGAGAGAGAGGAAGTCGGATGTCAGTGGGGCGTTGGGGCAGTCAATGTGGATGTTGAAGTCACCAGTGAGTAGGAGGCGGGCAGAGAGAGAGGATGCGATGGTGAGGAGTTCAGACAATTCAGTGAGGAAAGAGGGGTGGGGCTTTGGGGGACGATAGATCAGGATAGCGGTGATAGAGTTGGGGAGGGATAAGGCGAGGTATTCAAATGATGAGATGGATGGAAGGTTGAGGTTCAGTTCAGTGATGGATGTAGATTTTTTATGAATAACAGCAAGACCTCCCCCACGCCCGGAGAGGCGGGGTTTGGCAGTGTAAGTGTAGTTGGAGGGAGTGGCTTGGTTGAGAGCATAGAAGTCCAGGGGCTGTTGCCATGTTTCACAGAGGAGAAGCAGATCAATGTTATTGTCCAGTAGCAGTTCAGATATAACAGGTGATTTGTTGGCGAGGGAGCGGCAGTTCAGCAGTGCAAGGGAGATGGATGGGGGCGCGGAGATGGATGGGGGCGCAGGGGTGGGGGGGCGGAGGTTGCTGAGGTTGGCAGTGCGGCAGGTGGGGGTGACAGGGGGGCGAAAACTAGTCCAGAGTGAGGGGATAGGTGAGCCGTCGTTGGAGTGTTGGTTATGGGAGAGACCAGAGCCCCTGTGGATGTAGCGGGGCCGGCGAAGGATCCCAGCTGAGCTAGCTGCAGAGGCAGCAGCAGCTGGGAGACGGTGGTTATGGTTGAGGAGGTGAAGGTCAGCAGCGGTGTAGGTGAGTAGGCGAGAAGTTGGTGGAGCGGTGGCCTGGAGGCGTGGGAGTGATAGTCCGAGGAGGAGATGGAACGTAGCAGCAGATGAGAGTAATCCAGTTAGAATGTTGGCGGTGGCTAGAGGCTGGTTAACTAGAAGCTGGTGGGCAGAGAGTTGTGAAAAAGCAGCAGTGGACCGGGTGTTGAAGCTGGTGGAGTGAGTGGCGTTGGTTGCCCCAGACCTTGTCTGCACGGCAGGGAGGCCCCACGATACCATGACGGACCTCCGCAGGTGTTAAGCCAGCTGTTAGCTGGCGGCTAGGGCAGTAGATAGTCCAGGAGTGAGGGAGGAGATGAGCGATGGACGGTGCAGTAATGTCCGATGAAGTTAAGGAACAGGGATGTAGACAGAAGACAACACAGAGACGCGGGAACAAAACAAACAATGGAAACGACTAACAAAACAAAGACGTTGGGACAGAAGCGGCAGTCCACATACCAGACGCCGGCGTTGCTCTAGCCCAATCAAGACGCATTTGAGTCCAGTTTTGTGACCAGATCGCCCCCGTCTGTGGAGCGGGAAAGCAGAGAAACGGGGCTGTACCTTGGTTGTATGGGGCTGCTTTTCTCCGGGTGGAGCCGGTGCCCCGCTCTCCGTGTCTGCTCCTGTGGCGGGCTGGGGCCACACCTTCGCCCAGGTACAGACCTCCGGGGCGGCGGGTGCGGGAGCGCGGAGCCGGTGTTCGGGCGTGGAAACGCCGGTGCAGCGGAGGAGAAGCGGCGCCGCTCGCTCGTGGTGCGTGCGGCTCGTGGCGGTGCGTGCCGCTCGTGGTGGAGCCGGTGATCGGACACGGAAACGCCGGTGCAGCGGAGGAGAAGCGGCGCCGCTCGCTCGTGAACTGAACTGGTTCTGTGCTGGTCCCGGACTGGTTCTGGACTGGTTCTGGACTGGTTCTGTGTTGGTTCTGGACTGGTTCTGGACTGATTCTGAACTGGTTCTGTGCTGGTCCCGGACTGGTTCTGGACTGGTTCTGTGTTGGTTCTGGACTGGTTCTGGACTGATTCTGAACTGGTTCTGTGCTGGTTCTGGACTGATTCTGGACTGGTTCTGTGCTGGTTCTGGACTGGTTCCGGACTGGTTCTGTGCTGGTTCTGGACAGGTTCTGTGTTGGTTCTGGACTGGTTCTGGACTGGTTCCGGACTGGTTCTGTGCTGGTCCCGGACTGGTTCTGGATTGGTTCTGTGCTGGTTCTGTGCTGGTTCTGGACTGGTTCTGGACTGGTTCTGTGTAGGTTCTGAACTGGTTCTGGACTGGTTCTGTGCAGGTTCTGTGCTGGTTCCGGACTGGTTCTGTGCTGGTTCTGGACTGGTTTTGTGCTGGTTCTGTGTTGGTTCTGTACTGGTTCTGGACTGGTTTTGTGCTGGTTCTGTGTTGGTTCTGTGCTGGTTCTGGACTGGTTCTGGACTGGTTTTGTGCTGGTTCTGTGCTGGTTCCGAACTGGTTCTGGACTGGTTCTGTGTTGGTTCTGGACTGGTTCTGGACTGATTCTGAACTGGTTCTGTGCTGGTCCCGGACTGGTTCTGGACTGGTTCTGTGTTGGTTCTGGACTGGTTCTGGACTGATTCTGAACTGGTTCTGTGCTGGTTCTGGACTGATTCTGGACTGGTTCTGTGCTGGTTCTGGACTGGTTCCGGACTGGTTCTGTGCTGGTTCTGGACAGGTTCTGTGTTGGTTCTGGACTGGTTCTGGACTGGTTCCGGACTGGTTCTGGACTGGTTCTGTGCTGGTCCCGGACTGGTTCTGGATTGGTTCTGTGCTGGTTCTGTGCTGGTTCTGGACTGGTTCTGGACTGGTTCTGTGTAGGTTCTGAACTGGTTCTGGACTGGTTCTGTGCAGGTTCTGTGCTGGTTCCGGACTGGTTCTGTGCTGGTTCTGGACTGGTTTTGTGCTGGTTCTGTGTTGGTTCTGTGCTGGTTCTGGACTGGTTCTGGACTGGTTTTGTGCTGGTTCTGTGCTGGTTCCGAACTGGTTCTGGACTGGTTCTGTGTTGGTTCTGGACTGGTTCTGTGTTGGTTCTGGACTGGTTCTGTGTAGGGACCGCTTGCTTTTCCACTAAATAAAGTCTAATCTTTGTTGCCATGGCACGATATTGTTTACCAGCAGAAATTAGCATTTGGTTGTTTCTCTTTTACGTCGCTCGCTCAGCAAAACTATGTCCGCTTTTCTATTGGGCAAAGTTGAAGATGTAACTTTCAACATTCCACCAGAACCGGTTCTCATTTCAAACCCATGGACAGAGTTTCACCAGGAGCAGCTTATCAGGTTGTTCCACGGCTCTTTTGTTGACTTTTTATTATGATACGACTTCAATCCGAGAGACAGTTTTCCATCTGGGTTGAATAAGACTTTAGGATGGAAGTCGAAGCATGTTTTTTTAACGGTGGATCAGTCCTAAATCGAGCATGTTTGTCTTGTTTTAAAGGACAAATGTCATGCATTATTTGTAAGTGCAGTCGTATTTTTTTCTTTATAGTTGTTTTTACTGAAATTACAAATTCAAATTCTGATCTTGTGAGCTCTCGTCATTGATTTTGCCAATAAAGTTTGTTCTTTGACATTCAAAATCAGGCTCTTCCTGTTTGGTTTAGCAGCGACACTCTTTCTCCTCTGAACAGGCGCGTTGTTAGTGGCAGCAGATGCTAACCCGTATGCTAACACTAATGCTAAGACATATGCTAACGCGCATGCTAACACACATGCTAAAACATATGCTAACACACCCCTATATTTACCCCAAAACCGCAGGGTTCTCAAGCTGCGGAGCGCGGAGGATATTAGGTTGGACGCGTCCTGGAGCTATGCTAACATGTGTGTGTGTGGCTAAAGCTCAGTGTGGGGGGGATAATCAGAGCGCCCCCTGCTGTCTGGAGAATATTAACTCTTCACTCTGAAAGGCCCCTCCCCCTCAGACTGGAACAGCTCCAGTTTTCCACAGACAAAGCCGCGAGGAATGAAGCAGGAATCATTTATGAAAAGACGAGCGCGGTTTGAAGCCACGCAGTGGAAACGGGGCACCAGCCTGTTTTCTGGATCATTCTAAGGTTATTTATAAAAACTTTCCACCAGGTCATCTACAAACGTTTTCTCTGACCATTTCTCTTCGTGATTAGCTCTATTTTTCCTTCTGTATTTGTAGATCTGCAAATTAAAACGCTTTCATTTGATATTTGCACATTTTAAGTCACGCTCTTTCACGTTGTAGAGTTCGCGGCGACTCTGCCACAATCATTCTTTGGCCATGACACATTTTCAAAGATCAGACACATTTATTAGAGATAATAATCAGCCTGAGACTTCACTGAAGACACTACAGGAGGCGAGGGAACAATCTGAAATGTGCACATATCGATTTGAAACTCATAATAGAATATTTTGATCATGTAATCTACATAAATGAGATGTTTTATAGTGTAAACAATGACAAAATCTCACATATTTGGAACATTAAAAAACAAAACTGATGGAGCCAGGTTTAAAAGTTTTTTTTTTCATTTCCCTGACAAATAAATTACACAATACAAAATATATACAGGAGATTTTGTATATACTTTTATAGTAAACTAAATCTAACTGGAATGAAAATATTATAATGTTTTGGTTAAAACGAATAAATTAGACTTAGAAGGTGCTACTTTATCAATCACTTTTCATGCAAAAAACTGCTTTAAGGCCTGATCTTTATGTCTCTGTGGGAAAAAAATAAATCTGTGGATGAAGTGGATTCAATACACTGCCTGTTTAATTAATGTGTGTTTAATATGGCAAAGATCTGATTATGACACGACTGGCAAAACAACATCTATACGGTAAAAACATTATTGTAACGAACTATCTTAACCATCGTAATAATTGTACAAATATATGTTCTACTAAAGCCGCGTTCACTGGTTTTCTAAGTCGGATCGGTCACAGCGACACAGGCAGAACAAGCACGCGGCCGCCTCACCGTCTCCGAGGAACTGCAGCAGCGCCAGGTCGATGAGCCTCTTCCAGCGCGAGCCTTTCTGCAGCGCGATGCCGTATCCTGTGGTGGCGAACACTTTGCCGCTGCCGATGGTCACCAGTTTGCAGCCCTCGTCTTTGCCCGCCATGTAGTTGAGCACCGCCGCGTCGTAGATGAACGCGTCCAGTTTCCTGCCAGAAAAAAACTAAAGATGAGTGGGATCCAACACCGGAGCTTCTGACCTGGTTTAGTCCTGGTTTAGTCCTGGTTTAGTCCTGGTTTGGACCTTGGGTAGACCTGGTTTAGTCCTGGTTTAGTCCTGGTTTAGACCTGGTTTAGTCCTGGTTTAGAACTGGTTTAGTTCTGGTTTAGACCTGGTTTAGACCTGGTTTAGTCCTGGTTTAGTCCTGGTTTAGTCCTGGTTTAGTTCTGGTTTAGTCCTGGTTTAGTCCTGGTTTAGTCCTGGTTTGGACCTTGGGTAGACCTGGTTTAGTCCTGGTTTAGTCCTGGTTTAGACCTGGTTTAGTCCTGGTTTAGTCCTGGTTTAGTCCTGGTTTAGAACTGGTTTAGTTCTGGTTTAGACCTGGTTTAGACCTGGTTTAGTCCTGGTTTAGTCCTGGTTTAGTCCTGGTTTAGACCTGGTTTAGTCCTGGTTTAGTCCTGGTTTAGTCCTGGTATAGACCTGGTTTAGTCCTGGTTTAGTCCTGATTTAGTCCTGGTTTAGACCTGGTTTAGCCCTGGTTTAGTCCAGGTTTAGACCTGGTTCAGTCCTGATTTAGTCCTGGTTTAGTTCTGGTTTAGTCCTGGTTTAGTCCTGGTTTAGTCCTGGTTTGGACCTTGGGTAGACCTGGTTTAGTCCTGGTTTAGTCCTGGTTTAGACCTGGTTTAGTCCTGGTTTAGACCTGGTTTAGTCCTGGTTTAGTCCTGGTTTAGTCCTGGTTTAGTCCTGATTTAGACCTGGTTTAGTCCTGGTTTAGTCCTGGTTTAGTCCTAGTTTAGTCCTGGTTTAGACCTGGTTTAGACCTGGTTTAGTCCTGGTTTAGTCCTGGTTTAGACCTGGTTTAGACCTGGTTTAGTCCTGATTTAGTCCTGGTTTAGACCTGGTTTAGTCCTGGTTTAGACCTGGTTTAGACCTGGTTTAGTCCTGATTTAGTCCTGGTTTAGACCTGGTTTAGTCCTGGTTTAGAACTGATTTAGTCCTGGTTTAGACCTGGTTTAGTCCTGGTTTAGACCTGGTTTAGTCCTGATTTAGTCCTGGTTTAGACCTGGTTTAGTCCTGATTTAGTCCTGGTTTAGACCTGGTTTAGTCCTGATTTAGTCCTGGTTTAGACCTGTTTTAGCCCTGGTTTAGACCAGGTTTAGACCTGGTTCAGTCCTGATTTAGTCCTGGTTTAGACCTGGTTTAGTCCTGGTTTAGCCCTTCCTTAGCCCTGGTTTAGTCCTTGTTGTTACTTTTGGATGCCCTTGTCCCAGTGTCACTGTCACAGATGCATATATGAAACTTTAGGCTAAAATAAAAATAATCCTGTCCGTCTGGATCAGTGTCGTTTGTCCCGGAATTGACTGTGAAAAGTGGACAAACCAGAGACCAGAGCACAATCCAGGCTTAAATGTTCTTTTCACTTTTTCTAAACATAAAGAATATGAAACCTCTGATTCATGATGTCTCTGTTTGAAACTCCAGCTCTTTGGAACTCAAATATCGGTTGAACAGTTTGACATTCGTGTTCTATTTTAGATCTCGTCCTGTTTCATCTAAAAATACCAACTTTTCATTTTGACCCAATTCACGAATCACTCTGGGCTTTGAGACGAGAAGTTTAATCCAGTTTAGATGTTTCACCTGAACTAAACCAGGACTAAACCAGGACTAAACCAGGACTAAACCAGGACTAAACCAGAACTAAACCAGGACTAAACCAGTTCTAAACCGGGTCTAAACCAGGTTTAAACCGGGTCTAAACCAGGACTAAAACAGGTCTAAACCAGGACTAAACCAGGACAGATTTTACATTTGTTGTTTTGAGGATTTCTTTCCTGGTCCCTGTCTCTGGTCTCTGGTCTCAAGTCTCAGGGTTCTAGTCTCTGGTCCCTGTCTCCGGTCCCTCTCTCAGGTCTCTGGTCTCTGGTCTTTGGTCCCTCTCTCTGGTCCAGGCCCCTCTCTTTGGTCCAGGTCCCTGTCTCAGGTCTCTGGTCTCTGGTCTCTGGTCTCTGGTCTCTGGTCTCTGGTCTCTGGTCTCTGGTCTCTGGTCTCTGGTCTCTGGTCTCTGGTCTCTGGTCTCTGGTCCCTCTCTCTGGTCCAGGCCCCTCTCTCTGGTCCAGGTTGCTGTCTCTGGTCCCTCTCTGGGGTCCTGGTCCCTCTCTCTGGTCTCTAGTCCCAGTCTCTAGTCTCTGGTTCCAGTCGCTCATCTCTGGTCTCTGGTCTCTGGTCTCTGGTCTCTGGTCTCTGGTCTCTGGTCTCTGGTCTCTGGTCTCTGGTCTCTGGTCTCTGGTCCCGGTCCCGGTGTCTCACGCGGTCTTGAGGCTGTCCAGGGCCTCCTCCACGCCCTTCTGGTTGTACTTCATCATGTGCGTGTGCATGTCGGGGTAGTTGCTCCTGATGTTCCTCTCGGTGCTTCCGTTTGGGACCGTCCCGAAGCGAAACGGGGGATAATGCTCCTGAGGCTTCTGGAACTGAAACACACAACGCTTCCGTTTAGTTTCAGCAGAACGACCGCGTCAGGCTCTCGTTTGGTCCGGACGTTTGTGGAGGAAAGAACTCGAATCATGACACAAAAGGCTGAGATAACGATCCTTAAAAGTATGAATATTATAGACTTAAAGAGCGTTTCCAGGTCCATTTTTAACAAGGAATGTGATAGAAACTAAATTACTTTGATTTACTTCTAAAACTTCTAAAAATGACGGTATTCTTTTTTAATCATATTGTGATCATCATGAACTGAATCATCAAAACGGCCTCCTCGTCTTTTTTCGTCTTTTTTTCCCTTCGCTGCGTCGTCGCGTTTGAGCGTGTTCGTGTGAGGAGGCGGGGCGGAGGCGGAGTCAGCGCGGACACGTTTGTCTCTCCGGGATCCAGCGCTCGTCTCGTTTTTAGATCGTTTTGTCAAAAATGTGTCCATCGTTTCGTCAGAGTTTGCATATCGTTTCTCCAAAGCTTGTCATCCATTTGAATGTTATACTCAATCGGCGATCAATACCTCCACAAACGGAGCGTGCACGGGCGTTAATGACGTGTCCACAAACGCCGCGCGGATATCCGACTCCAGAGGCGCGTGTTCAGTTCGTTTGTTTCTCAAGAATGTATTTATTTTTTTTCACTTCTGGGCCACCGTACGGCGCCGTGGAGACGTGAAAGCTTTTGTGAACGCGGCACATTCCACTGTTTTAAATGCAGCTCGTGTCTTGAGCCCTGATCCCGATAATCCAGCGCCGCTTTGAGCCCAATAAAGAAGAGTCCATCATTTATGCTCCGCGAGGCCGTCTAAAGGGTTGATATAGTCCCTAAAGGATTAATATAGTCCCTAAAGGGTTAATGTAGTCCCTAAAGGGTTAGTATAGTCCCTTAATGAAGTCATACGTCAGCGCTCTGAGCCTCCTCGTCCTACACGCGCGGAAACGTCAAAACGACGCCGTAACATGGATTTAATGGACGCGAGTGGGAGTGAGCGATGGGCCGGCTCAGGAAACACATCACCCTCGTCTTCATGCACCTTCGTCTTTATGCATACTCGTCTTCATGCGCCCTCGTCGTCTTCATGCACCCTCGTCGTCTTTGTGCACCCTCGTCTTCATGCACCTGTGTCTTCATGCACCCTCGTCTTCATGCATCCTCGTCTTCATGCACCCTCGTCTTCTTCATGCACCATCGTCTTCATGCGCCCTCGTCGTCTTCATGCACCCTCGTCTTCATGCGCCCTCGTCTTCATGCGCCCTCGTCGTCTTCATGCACCCTCGTCTTCATGCGCCCTCGTCTTCATGCACCCTCGTCGTCTTCATGCACCCTCATCTTCATGCGCCCTCGTCTTCATGAGCACTCGTCTTCATGCGCCCTCTTCTTCATGCACCCTTGTCTTCATGCACCCTCGTCGTCTTCATGCACCCTCGTCTTCATGCACACTCGTATTTATGCACCCTCGTCGTCTTCATGCACCTTCGTCGTCTTCATGCACCCTCATCGTCTTCATGCACCCTCGTCTTCTTCATGCACCCTCGTCTTCATACGTCATAAGGCGCTGGTACAGCTGGCAGCCCGGTGTAAACGCTCTCTCTTCTTTCTCACACTTATTGTGCTTTATCTCCTATATTTTGTAAATATAGTTAGTATATTTTTTCTATTTTACTGTACGATAGGGACACGCGCTGGAATAGTTTTTTAATTCAACTGTTTTTGACTTTTTTCGGCTGGATTTGAGCGTTTTTCGTTGCGTTCGTTGTGTTGTTGTGACGTGAGCTAGCTCCGAGCGAGCCCACCAGCCCCCCCCCGCGCCCTCCGGCCGCGCTAAAGTACGGCGTGTCGTCGGTACACGTTTATATACACGTTTATATGAAAGAGGAACTTCACGAACGATCGGGACACGCACTGGAATCGCTTTAAATTAACTTGTTTTGACTTTATTCGGCTGGATTGAGTGTTTTCGTCGTGTCGTTGCGATGTGTCTTGGCTCTGAGTCCCCCGGCTCCGGCCCCGCCCCCCGGCTCCGGCCCCGCCCCCCGGCCGGCCCCGCCCCCCGACTCCGGCCCCGCCCCCCGACTCCGGCCCCGCCCCCCGGCCGGTGCCGTACCGCGTTTCCACAAAGGAGGAACTCATGAAACTGCAGAGAACAGTCGTCTTACCCGGAGATCGTCACGTTATCCCGTCGCAATACTGACCTAACCTAATACTGATGTGCAATTCTGTCGTATGTGCAATTGCTGTTGGAATTCATGTGCAATTCATGTGCAATTGCTGTTGGAATTCATGGGCAATCTATGTGCTGTCGTGACACATATTCATGTGCAATTACTGTCGTGATCACACGCAATGGTATTTATTTATTTATTTATTTGTCTATGGGAGTTTTTATTTATAGGAGATCTTCTACTGAAAGTGTTTTTCAGACTTCCTATAAGTGATCTGTTCTGTTCTTCTGTATCTACCTCTGTATCTACCTGCGTTGCACCAATGAAATTTCCCCATGTGGGACAATAAAGGAATATCTTATCTTATCTTATCTTCATGCACCCTCGTCGTCTTCATGCACCCTCGTCTTCATGCACCCTCGTCGTCTTCATGCACCCTCGTCTAAATTTGACCTGCGCTTTGCATTCTGGGAGCCCAGCAGCGTCATCAAAACAAACATGGCGGCGCCCGTGTCTCCCGCATGTTCCCCCCGCTTGCCTTCGCTACCAAAATAAAGGATTACAAAAGGTCGATTGAAATATCTTGTCTCCTGATCGGGTTGATAGAGACTTTTTCCATCATTGACTGTTGAAGCCTGACCTCTGGCGGTCACTCCGAGTCAAAAAATGGCGACGATTTGGAACTTTTTTTTTTTGCCTTCAAAGTAAAAAAAATAAGAATTTACCGACCCACTTGAAAAATCTTGGGTCGGGTTACAGCAAACAGATAATTTATTTGGGGCAGCCCGATTTAAAAAAGAGCAGTAAAGGAAGTACATCACGCTATTCTTCCTGTCCAGATGACGAAAGGTGACGAACAGGGCGAATACTGCTCCTCTATATATATATACGAGAAGTATTTCACCGCAAACAACAACAAAGAACTACAAAGAAGAACAAAGAACAAGAGGAAGAGGTTCCGCGCGGCGTTGGGAGCAGTGCATCGTTCACGCCGTTGTAAAGAGAGCGTCGCCTCGGAGACATCGGGAGTCGAACCCACAACCTTTAAAGTGTCCTCGCCTTTGTGCCTCGTCATTGATTGACATTTGCGCCGCTTTGTTTTAACCCTGAACGAGTCGGGGCGACGCAGGGGGGGAATCGACGGGCACGGGGTGAAAGAAGCCCTCTGTGTTTAACGCAGAAGATCGATTGGTCACTGCTGAAGCTGTGTCCGGCTGATAGACAGAGGAGGAAAGAGAGGAGAAGAGTGATGAAGAGGTTAGGAAGAGGAGAGGACAGAAAAGACAGGGAGAGAAAAGAAGAGAGAGAAGAGACGAGAGGGAAGAAAAAGTTGTGGAAAGAGAGACGAGAAGAGAGAGGGGGAAAAGAGAAGAAAGAGGTGAGGAATGGTGAAAAGAATGGGAGGAGAGAGAGGGGGAAGAGAAGAGGTGAGGAAGGGTGAGCAGAGAGGGGAGGAGAGAAAAGAAAGGGAGAAAAAAGAAGAGACGGGAGAGAGGGGGAAGGGAAACAAGAGAAGAATGAGGTGAGGAAGGGTGAAAAGAAAGAGAGAGGGAAGGAGAAGGGAGAGAAGAGAAAGAGATGAGGAAAGGTGAGTAAATGAAGTAGATATGTGAAGAGAAAAGAGGAAGGCGAAGGTCAAAGAGAGGAGGAAAGACGAAGATAGAGATGGAGAGAGAGAGAGAGAGAGAGACCTAAACTCAACATCACAGTGTGAATACGTTTCTCGTTTGTACCTGTCGTACATATAACGTACGTTTTTGTGGAGAAAAGTCGACATGAAGAAAATGACAGGAAGTGACATCACACCTGGGACACTCATACAGGAAGTGACATCACACTAGGGACACTCATACAGGAAGTGACACCACACCAGGGACACTCATACAGGAAGTGACATCACACCAGGGACACTCATACAGGAAGTGACATCACACCAGGGACACTCATGCAGGAAGTGACATCACACCAGGGACACTCATACAGGAAGTGACATCACACCAAGGACACTCATACAGGAAGTGACATCACACCAGGGACACTCATACAGGAAGTGACATCACACCGGGAAACTCATTCCAGTCAAAGTTTATGCCGAATTTACACAAAGAAACAACTTTTTCCTCTAAACATGAATTCAACAAAATAAAGTCGCTCTCATATAGTTTTATTTGTCAAATAAATAAAACAATTGTGACATTAGATGAGTGTTCAGACATTTTTGAGAATAAACTCGTAATTTGAAGAGAAGAAAGTCATACATTTATGAGAATAAAGTCGTAGTCCAAATAAAGATGTAATTCTTCAAATATAAAGTCGACATTTAAGCGTTTAGGGGGCGGAGTCAATGTGGCCCGGTGGTTGCTGGGTAATGTCCTAATGTGATGTCATTTTTACAAACAGGAAGTGACATTACAAACCTAAAAAATGAGCTCTTCTGAAATTACATTTTTAGATTTTTTTGCAAAATATTAAATGTATAAAACTTAACTGCAGTAGGGGGCGCTTTACGTTTACCCAGAATATTGACCCACATTATGACAACAAAGCAGAATAAACATGAATCATTATAATTCTTAGTATTTAAATAACAGTATTCACTGAAAATATAACGTTTCAGAGTTAAATTGTTAAAAATGTTCCTGTGTGATTCTCAGACACAGCGAGCGATAAAAGCGTGTTAGTTTTGTATGATAAATATGAAGTATGCGCATGTATTAACCTTCAGTGGTGGTGGAACATCTGACTGGAGGTTACACGGGTTTATCTTTGAACATAATGTATGCAACACGAGACCTTTAGAAGTAAAATCACTTAATACATTTATTTATTTTGTGTCTTTGTGTCTGAAGCGTCTTTGTTCTGGACCGTTTGACGAAACAACACCATTTCAGGAGCGAGCGGAGGCTTCTAAGACCCGGTCCAGTCCCGGTCCTATCCCGGTCTTGCGGTCCGGTCCCGGTGTTGTGCTCAAGTCCCGGTTCCGGTCCAGGTCTCGTGGTCCGGTCCCCGTCTTGTGGTCAGGTCTTGGTCTTGTGGTCCGGTCCTGGTCTCGTGGTCCGGTCCCCGTCTTGTGGTCAGGTCTTGGTCTTGTGGTCCGGTCCCGGTCTTGCGGTCCGGTCCTGGTCTTGTGATCCGGTCCTGGTCTTGTGGTCCAGTCCCGGTCTTGCGGTACGGTCCCGGTCTTGTGGTCCAGTCCCGGTCTTGTGGTCCGGTCCCGGTCTTGTGGTCCAGTCCCGGTCTTGTGGTCCGGTCCCAGTCTTGTGGTCCTGTCCCGGTCTTGTGGTCCGGTCTCTGTCTTGTGGTCCAGTCCCGGTCTTGTGGTCCAGTCCCGGTCTTCTGGTCCGGTCCTGGTCTTGTGGTCCAGTCACGGTCCAGTACCGGTCTTGTGGTCCAGTCCCGGTCTTGTGGTCCGGTCCAGTCCCGGTCCAGTACCGGTCTTGTGGTCCAGTCCAGGTCTTGTGGTCCAGTCCCGGTCCAGTCCTGGTCCAGTCCCGGTCCGGTCCCGGTTTTGCGGTCCAGTCCCAGTCCAGTACCGGTCTTGTGGTCCAGTCCCGGTCTTGTGGTCCAGTCCCGGTCTTGTGGTACAGTCCCGGTCCGGTCCCGGTCTTGTGGTCCGGTCCCGGTCTCACGGTCCGGTCTCTGTCATGTGGTCCAGTCCCGGTCTCGCGGTCCGGTCTTGTGGTCCAGTCCCGGTCTTGCGGTCCGGTCTTGTGGTCCGGTCCCCGTCTCGCGGTCCCGGTCTTGTGGTCCGGTCCCGGTCTCGCGGCCCCTGTCCCGGTCTCACCTTCTTGTCGGACAGGCCGGACACCGTGTCGATGTACTGCTCCTGGATCATAAACGCAGCCAGGTTGGCTGTGTAGGAGGCGAGGAAGATTACGGCGAAGAAGGCCCAGACCAGGACCATGATCTTGCTGGTGGTCCCTTTGGGGTTCTCGATCGGCACAGAGTTGTTGAAGACGATGCCCCACAGGAGCCACACGGACTTCCCGATGGTGAACGTGGGACCTCCGGGAGCTGAGGGAGACACTGGTCAAACGCTTGGGTTTGCACACGTTCGGAATGAAGTGACGAGTGACAAAAGCGTAATGTCTCGTTCTTTTACTTTGGCGTCTCGTGTTTTCGAATTTTAAATAAAGTTTGTACTGAAAACGATGCGTGACTTCCTCTTGGCGCTCCATCTACTGGCAGCAGAGGGAATTACAACGGTGAGGTACGCAAAAGCTAGCTTGCCCCGATATATTAATGTGAGCGCGCGGTTGTAATGAAAGTGATTTCGTGATTTAGCGTTAGCGCTCCATCTACTGGCAGCAGAGGGAACTACCACGGGGAGGTAAACAAAAGCTAGCTTGCCCCGACCCGCTAATGTGAGCGCGCGATTGTAATGAAGGTGATTTTGTGATTTAGAGTTAGCGCTCCATCTACTGGCAGCAGAGGGAATTACCACGGGGAGGCAAACAAAAGCTAGCTTGCCCCGACACGCTAATATGAGCGCGCGGTTGTAATGAAGGTGATTGGAGTCTGTGATGATTTATCGAGTTAAAAACATCTCGGGAGACATCCAGATCGCTACCTCAGACATAAAACATCTGGGAAATTTGGGAAAGTTGGGAAAAAACTGAGGGTTTTTGTGAGGCTCAGAGACAATAAACACGTATTTTTGATGAGGAAACAATGACGGAAAATTCAAATCATAAATCAAATGTTAGTCTTACATTTCTTGGACCACAACTTGAGTAATATAATTTTGAAGAACCGTATTTTCCGGAGTATAAGTCGCACCAAAAAAATGCATAATAGAGAAGAAAATATCATATATAAGTCGCAATGGAGTATGAAATGCAGTTGCAAGTGTGAAAATAACAAAAAATATCACATATAAGTCGCTCCGGAGTATAAGTATATGAGTATAAATATAAGTTTAGTCGTACCCAGGGCAAAACTATGAAAAAGGGTGCGACTTATAGTCCGGAAAATACGGTAATGGCTTTTTACTCACGTACAAATTTCTCGACCACGATTTGAATTAAAAGGTTGTGTGCACTGTAAAACTGACAGAAACACGCCCTGTACCGACAGCAAAGTTTAACAGTGCTCTCCACAAAAAAAAACAAGTGCAAAACAAAACATTTGGAACTGGCAGGCGAATTCCAATCTTTGTTTTTGGAGCGAGCGTCCTGAGGTTTGCAGGTGAAAATGAGGCTATTCAGTGAATCGAGGCTCGTTTTATTCGCGCTCCGTCTGCGACAAACGGCGATTACATTTGTACAAACAAACGCCGGAATCAAATATAGAAACCAATCAAATCAAGAAGTGCGTCGACACGTTTGAAAAGTGAAAGGTTTCCCGGCAATGGTGGAGGAAGTATTGTTATTGTTACTGAAGTAAAAGTACAGCTACGGGAGCAAAAACATACTCGAGTAAAAGTATCACATAAAACAAATGACTTAAAGTGCCTGTGACAGATTCTTACGATGTTCTAATTTTGACTTTATTTGGTTTGTTTTTACCTGCTGTACGAATAAATCGAACAGAAATGTGTTTGAAAGAACAGGAAGTGACATCACACCAGGGAAACTCATAGAGGAAGTGACATTTACACAAAGAAACAACTTTTTTGACTCTAAACATTAATTACACAAAATAAAGTCGCTCTCATATATTTTTATTCGTCAGATAAAAAACATTGTGACATTATACGTTTTGGCCCAGTGTTTGCTGGGTAATTTCCTACTGTGATGTCATCATTTACAAACAGGAAGTGACATTATTAACCTAAAAAATGTGCTATTCTGTGATAAAATGTTATATTTTTTAGGAAATTTCAAAACATATTTATCTTAACTGCGTTTCAGATTGAGTCGTCCGACCTGTAGGGGGCGCTTTAAGTACATGTTTTGAAGTACCCGTTTAAAAATGTACTTTTGTAAAAAGTAAAAGATTTTGAAACGTCTGTAAAATGGTTTTGTGAAAAGAATAACTTCAATTTCCCAGTTTATTGTAGCTGATATAAGTATTTGTTTGCTCAAAGCTGGGACTCAACATCAAAACCTTCAGGAGATGTGGAAAGTACAGACGCAGTACTCTCAAAGGCAGTAACAGTAACAAGTATCCGCTGTAAAACTGTAGTAAAGTGCAGATACGACAGAAAGACGAGTACTTTTACTTTTGTACTTTGTTACTTTCCACCACCAGTTTCAGGAAGTGGAGACATTTCGCCGTCTGTCCAAAGTCATTTTCAATCTAAAGGCAGCAAACTGTAGGCCAAAACCTGATCGTCGTCTTATTTGTGGAGTTGGTCGTGTGAACCGTTCCATCCGAGTCTGATCTCGTTTGGAAAAGGAAAACTAAGTAAAAAAAAGACGAGAAAGAAAAAGTCCCGAGTTATTCTAAAAATCCACCGATCCAGTTTTTGTCGTTTTGTCGACTCCGGTCACGACTAACGCTCTCGTGGAGGGACTTTTTCTTGCTCAAAGTTCCCAAACGCTCACGGTTCCTCCTGAGTTCTAACCTTTCGTCGAACTTCTGTCCGCGGCGCCGAGCGGTCCCGCGTGCCGCTTCATTCATCAAACTTCGATTAGCGCGCGGCTAACGCTAATTAAAAAGCGCGACGGCGGCGACCTTTGGCGGTGTCACTGGTGCATTGTGGGACTGATTGGTTCGGTCGGGATCCCGCAGCTACTTGTGCCGCTGGAGAACCGGCTTTGACGGGGGAGGTTTACATGTGGGACTCTAAACTCTAAACTACATTTGTGTTTAAAATCTATATGACACGTTCTTCTAATCCTGACTTAGTTTGGTGAATCGAACCTGTTATCAATATTTATCATGGTTTTACTTCTGTTAAGGTACAGTTTGTGAAGACATTTTGAAAAGTTTAAAATGACAGAAAGTGGAGTTGTATCCCTGTGATGTCATCAGTGTGTGACACAGAGACAGTTTACACTGACACACTTTTCTGACAGTTTAAACCATCGTTGGACTAAATAAAGGTTTAGTCTCACCACTCACCTTTGGCTCTGAGGGGCGCGGGAGCACTCACCTTTGGCTCTGAGGGGCGCGGGAGCACTCACCTTTGGCTCTGAGGGGCGCGGAAGCACTCACCTTTGGCTCTGAGGGGCGCGGGAGCACTCACCTTTGGCTCTGAGGGGCGCGGGAGCACTCACCTTTGGCTCTGAGGGGCGCGGAAGCACTCACCTTTGGCTCTGAGGGGCGCGGGAGCACTCACCTTTGGCTCTGAGGGGCATGGCAGCACTCACCTTTGGCTCTGAGGGGCGCGGAAGCACTCACCTTTGGCTCTGAGGGGCGCGGGAGCACTCACCTTTGGCTCAAAGGGGCGCGGGAGCACTCACCTTTGGCTCTGAGAGGCGCGGGAGCACTCACCTTTGGCTCAAAGGGGCGCGGCAACACTCACCTTTGGCTCTGAGGGGCGCGGCAGCACTCACCTTTTGCTCTGAGGGGCGTGGCAGCACTAACCTTTGGCTCTGAGGGGCGTGGCAGCACTAACCTTTGGCTCTGAGGGGCGCGGCAACACTCACCTTTGGCTCTGAGGGGCGCGGCAGCACTCACCTTTTGCTCTGAGGGGCGTGGCAGCACTAACCTTTGGCTCTGAGGGGCGCGGCAGCACTCACCTTTTGCTCTGAGGGGCGTGGCAGCACTAACCTTTGGCTCTGAGGGGCGCGGCAGCACTCACCTTTGGCTCTGAGGGGCGCGGCAGCACTAACCTTTGGCTCTGAGCAGGCTCTGGTCGTATCCCATCGGACTCAGGTACTCGAACACAAACACCGTTATGGCGACGACTGTGAGGCACATGACGAACATCATCACCCACACGGCGGGACTGTACGGCTCTGAGGGGGAGAGGGAGGAGTCACAGGTGGGCGGTAGGGCATCTGGCACAACGCGGCTGCCACAATGCTAACAATGCTAATCACAATCCGTTCATTTCGATTTGGAAGAACTGCTCTGATCGGCCAAGAGCCAACAAGAACGTCAAGAGTTTTACCAAAGACAGATGCTAAAAACTAGCAAAACGAACTAAACACTAGCAAAACGGATGCATTTAAAGGTTGTTGTCATATTTAAATGTGTTGCTGACGCTGCTGATCCCGTCGGGGTTGAAGACGTGAAGAATCAATTCCCTAAGTCTAACTCTAACGGCCCGAATGTGTATAAATATTCATAAATGCTAACGACGGCTTCATGCTAAATGCTACCGCAATGCTAACGCCGTCTGCTGCATTTGAACATCGACGGAGCGAATGTTCAACGTCTCAAAAGAGGGAAAAAGTCGTGTTTCACATTGACTCAAGGAAGACTTTATGCCCACTGAAGCATTAATTGTATTAGAACTTTATCGACTCTAAAATACAGAGAAAAGAAAAAAACGTCGAAACATAAAACGTCTTCTGCCTTCGGTCGCCACATTTCAACCTGTTTTTTTTCTACTGCTAAAATGTCCGCTCTCTGGGGGCGGCGAGGGCATCCGGCGTCATTACCCAGGAAGGCGGAGGGCGACACGGTGCCGTTGCTACGGGCGACCATCACGCTGATGCCCGTCTCCACGAACGGGACGGAGAAGTCGATGATCTCAGAGCGCTCCTCGTTTATGGTGAGCGAGCCGATGGCCATGTCGGCTCTCCTGTACACGACCTGGAAGTACAGGAAGTACTTTTACTACTGTACACAACTGCAATCATCCTGTACACGACCTGGAAGTACAGGAAGTACTTTTACTACTGTACACAACTGCAATCATCCTGTACACGACCTGGAAGTACAGAAGGTACTTTTACTACTGTACACAACTGCAATCATCCTGTACACAACCTGGAAGTACAGAAGGTACTTTTACTACTGTACACATCTGCAACCATCCTGTACACGACCTGGAAGTACAGGAAGTACTTTTACTATTGGACACATCTGCAATCATCCTTTACACGACCTGGAAGTACAGGGAGTACTTTTACAACTGTGCATGACTGCAACCATCCTGTACACGACTTGGAAGTACAGGGAGTACTTTTATTACTGGACACATCTGCAACCATCCTGTACACGACTTGGAAGTACAGGGAGTACTTTTATTACTGGACACATCTGCAATCATCCTGTACACGACCTGGAAGTACAGGGAGTACTTTTACAACTGTACATGACTGCAACCATCCTGTACACGACCTGGAAGTACAGGGAGTACTTTTACTACTGTACACGACCTGGAACCACACAAGTGTTACCTGACTCCGCCCCCCCGCGGCCTCGCTGAGTGTTACCTGACTGCGCCCCCCCGCGGTCTCGGTGAGTGTTCCCTGACTCCGCCCCCCCGCTCTCGTCTTTGACCTGATCTGGCTCGTAAACAGCTCGCGTCTCTGTGGGACTCTGATTACTCTAGTGGCCGAGCGGGAACTGCACCTGAGCGGTCATCTTACTTCGGAAAGTTAATAAATGGATTATTACTATTTATTCCCAAAAATATGTGGTAAAAACATACAAAACAACAATGAACACAAAAAATATATATAAAGTCCAATCTCCCAAATAATGGATTTTAAATGGTTAAAAACTCAATTAGTGCGTATACGTGCTGCTCTGACAAAGGTGGTTTTGGCGAGCGACACGGCGGCGTTCCCTCACCTCTCCGATCATGCCGTTCCACGTCCCCCGCACCAGCTTGCCGTGCTTGCCGTTGGTCACCAGGTACAGGTCGTAGGAGAACTTGATGGTCTTGGAGAGCTTCTTGAGGATGTCGATGCAGAAGCCCTTGCAGCACAGTTTGGTGTAGGACTCTGAGTGGCCGATCACGCTGGGGTCAGAAGCAAAGGCGTGGTCAGCGAGGGAGGAACGCGAGCGGGGCGTGTTTTTCAGTGGTTCTCAAACTGAGGCACGAGCGCTCGAGATGGTCGCGTTCGGGTTTGGACCCGGATGAGACCTGCTCTTGAACCAGAGTTCTGGACCTGGTTCAGTCCCGGGATCACGTCTACATTTTGGTCGTTTGTCCTGGTTTTTACCCGGTTCATGAAATCCAGGGTTCGGTCCCAGGTTTTAGTTCTGGTTCAGTTCTGGTTTCGACCCGCTTTGGTTCCTTTCGTTTGAAAACCACTGGCAGAAATGGACTTTTTGGAGGTTTGGAAAAGGGCTTCAGACGCTGGGAGGAGTTTGCAGGAGAAAGCTCGAGGGTTCATTCACGTTAAGTCTAAGATGATTAGATTAACCGTCGACTCTCTCTCACTTATTATTAACATAATTATCATTATTATTATTATTATTATTATTACAAACAACAAATTCAGACAATTACTTTTGGACTAATTTGAATAACTCTCTTGTTTTGTTCCGTGTTCCTTTTAGTTTTGTTATTTTATATTCTTAAATAAAGAAACCAGTGAAATATTCTCTTCCAGATTCAAAATCTGATTCATGTCATTTCAAGCGAGTCTGGGCAGGATGTTTTTTGCAGTGAAACGTGTTCCATTCATAATTCAGCTGTGACACGGGCGGAGCGAACTCTAGAGGGCGCAAACGTGGCCCAAAGGCAAACCGAGGACGATCTGACGCGCTCTTGTTTTCGTCAGTCGGGACGCGGCGCGTAAACGTCGACCGCGTGTTTCGTCTGAGGGAAATGCTAATCTGCAAATGTCGACTTTGAGCAATGATAATTAAATAAAAAAAAACAGGACATTTGTGGCGGAATTGACCAGACAAAACGGAGGTGATTTTAAAACCGTCCTCCAGAGTTCATCTTCTCCGAGCCTCACCAAAACACTCGGTTTCAACTTTCCCTCCGTTCTTTTGACGTTGGCGTTTCGCGTTTTAGAAGTTAAAATTAAGCTCGTCCTGAAGAGCACCAATCGCTTTCTCTCGGTCAGGTGTTTCCCACGTCAGGATTTGTGTTAGCGCTCCATCTACTGGCAGCAGAGGGAATTACAGCGGGGAATTGAACAAAAGCTAGCTTGCCCCGACACGCTAATGTGAACACACAGTTGTGTCGAAGGTGATTGGAGTCTGTGATGATGTATGCGCAGGAAACCTCCAGAGCTGTGACATCACAAATCAGGGACGTTTGAAACTGAATGTTTTTGTGAGGCTCAGAGAAGAAGCTTGTTTATTATTTTTTGGTCCAAAATGTGATCAAATCTGCGTGTCTTTTTGCTTAAGACACAAATAATTCCACACCTTTGATATAAGTCCTTAAATATCTGGTTTTAAAGGCACAGTACGTAACATTTGAGCCACAAAATGAATTATACAGAAACATTTTTCATTTTGGATAGTTTTATTGTACTAACATGGACAAAAAGAGTGTTCTTACTGTGAACTGCATCTCCACAAACCTGACTCGTACCTCCTGCTTGTTTCCATGGAAATGTTGTTTCTTTAGCTATAATATTCCTATAATAATCTAATGGTTTAGTCCTGGTTTCGTCCTGGTTTAGTCCTGGTTTAGTCCTTGTTTAGACCTGGTTTAGTCCTGGTTTAGATCTGGTTTAGTCCTGGTTTCGTCCTGGTTTAGTCCTGTTTAGTCCTGGTTTAGTCCTTGTTTAGTCCTGGTTTAGTCCTGGTTTCGTCTTGGTTTAGTTCTGGTTTAGTCCTGGTTTAGTCCTGGTTTAGACCTGGTTTAGACCTGGTTAAGTCCTGGTTAAGTCCTGGTTTAGACCTGGTTTAGTCCTGGTTTAGATCTGGTTTTGATCGGGTTTAGTCCTGCTTTAGTCCTGGTTTAGTCCTGCTTTAGTCCTGCTTTAGTCTTGGTTTAGACCTGGTTAAGTCCTGGTTTAGACCTGGTTTAGTCCTGGTTTAGATCTGGTTTTGATCTGGTTTAAACCTGGTTTAGTCCTGGTTTAGTACTGGTTTAGTCCTGGTTTAGTCCTGGTTTAGTCTGGTTTAGTCCTGCTTTAGTCCTGGTTTAGTCCTGCTTTAGTCCTGGTTTAGACCTGGTTAAGTCCTGGTTAAGTCCTGGTTTAGACCTGGTTTAGTCCTGGTTTAGATCTGGTTTTGATCTGGTTTAAACCTGGTTTAGTCCTGGTTTAGTCCTGGATTTGACCTGGTTTAGTACTGGTTTAGTACTGGTTTAGTCCTGGTTTAGTCCTGGTTTAGTCCTGGTTTGGACCTGGTTTAGTCCTGGTTTAAACCTGGTTTAGTCCTGGTTTAGTCCTGGTTTAGTCCTGCGCTCCCTGAACGCAGCGCTGCCTGTCACCGCTCGTCGCTCAGCCTGACGCTCAGACCTTGAACGCGGCGCTCTCGGGGGAGCGGCAGCGCGGCGGAGCTAACGTCACCGGGGGCCGAGTCTGAAGTAAACACGAGCAAAACACTTACGGTTATTATATTTCATTATGTAAATGTGATTGTCAGAGAGTTTCCTCCATAGTTTGAAGATTGTGGTGGAACATTTTTCATCAGGTTTGGTTCTGACTTGATGATGTCGTTCTCTCTCGTGCAGCAGCTTCCGACGCGGGGTCTAGAGTTCTTTATCCTCGCTCAGACTGACACTTTTATCCAGGCTTGGGACAGCAACAGGACAAACTAGAACAAGGTGAAATGCGCTACAAATCCAGGAGGTTTTGAGGTCTGTGTTTGGTCCGCGGGCCGTACTTTGGACATGATGGCTCGAAAAGAAAAGCTAAATATAGAAGCTTTATTCGTGGTGCAACGCAAAGAACAAAAACGTCCGGCGAAAAACGTAAATCAAACGAAAATAACGATGAATAACTATAAGAAAAAGTGAATGTAAATGTGTAATGTACAAAGAGACCTTTTCTAATGTTTATTTATGCTTTGAAAACACAATCTTCACACTTTGACGGTTTCTATTCCGAGAGAGTTAATTCCCCGTGGTAATTCCCACCGCTGCCAGTAGATGGAGCGCTAACACGCCGGAGGGAACGCCAGGGAGAACGACTGCCGTCGCATACGAGATTTTAGCACTTCTGCCGCCGTAAATGTCACGTTTTCCGCTGGGATTGGGACGCTTTTTTTGCCGCAGGATGTGTTGCGTTTCCGAGCCGCGGCGCCGTTACCGTCTGGAGCGGCGGGAGCTCGGCGCGAGTCCCCGGAGACGCCGCGGGACGGGGGTTTAGCATCCGGACTCAAGAGGTGCGACGCCAACGGCAATCGCAGTGCGCCGCGCCGTCGTTGTGTTACGGCTCGTGAACATGAGAAGGTTTAAAGGTGAACTCACAATAAGACACCTTTAAACACGTTACGAACCAAACAAAGGGCTAAACAGAGCGAGAATATTCAGCGTCAAAGGGACATTGAGCCCATTTGTATTGTTTTTATGACATTTGATTGAATAATGTATTTGTTATAAAACTATGAATATATTTAAGGCTTTGTTTACACTGCAAAAAAGAGATCGACAAATGAAACGGTTTATTTTATCGTGCGTAATGTCGACACTTCGCCCACTTCTCGGAACGTGTAAACGTGATGTGTGAGTGGAGGGAGATGGCACAGACTGGCAGCCTAGCTTCTGTCAGTCTGCCCCAGGGCAGCTGTGACAGAAGCTTCTAACAGTGAAAGAATCATAACGACACTGAGAGGATCATGTGATTCAGAATGTTAATTCTGTTTTGTGTTTAGAACTGCTTTAGACCTAGTTTAGTCCTGGTTCAGTCCTAGTTTAGACCTAGTTTAGTCCTGGTTTAGACCTGGTTTAGTCCTGGTTTAGTCCTGGTTTAGACCTAGTTTAGTCCTGGTTTAGTCCTGGTTTAGTCCTGGTTTAGACCTGGTTTAGTCCTGGTTTAGTCCTGGTTTAGTCCTGGTTTAGACCTAGTTTAGTCCTGGTTTAGACCTAGTTTAGTCCTGGTTTAGACCTAGTTTAGTCCTGGTTCAGTCCTAGTTTAGACCTAGTTTAGACCTGGTTTAGTCCTGGTTTAGTCCTGGTTTAGTCCTGGTTTAGTCCTGGTTTAGACCTAGTTTAGTCCTGGTTTAGACCTAGTTTAGTCCTGGTTTAGTCCTGGTTTAGAATTGTGCTTTAGTGATTGCCTTGTTTTTGAGATATCGATGTTTGACACAAGACAATAAATATTAAATCTAAAATAACAAAGTTAACATTCTGAATGACATCATTGGGTAGGTTCGGGGGCGGGGTCACGGGGGCGGGGTCACAGTTTTGTGGGTTCAGGTTGGACAAACACATGTATAACCTGGTCAGTACCTGTGGGTGCGGTTGTACCTCTCAGTGCGGTTGTGCTGCCTCCTGCAGGGCACCGTGTTCCTGACGCAGGTGCCAGTGCCCGGGTCCACGTTCTCCACCATCACAAACGGGTGCTCCTCCAGCGTGGCAACGGTCAGGTGCCGGTCATCTGTCACGTGCTCCAGGAAGCTGCCGTACCTGGGCCACACCGGGTACCGCACCTGGAGGATGCCCCGCCCATACGTGCCCACCTGAGGGAGAGAGAGAGAGAGGTTAGCCCCGCCCATACGTGCCCACCTGAGGGAGAGAGAGAGGTTAGCCCCACCCATACGTACCCACCTGAGGGAGAGAGAGGTTAGCCCCGCCCATATGTGCCCACCTGAGGGAGAGAGGTTAGCCCCGCCCATACATGCCCACCTGAGGGAGAGAGAGAGGTTAGCCATACGTGCCCACCTGAGTAAGAGAGAGAGGTTAGCCCCGCCCATACGTGCCCACCTGAGGGAGAGAGAGAGAGAGGTTAGCCCCGCCCATACGTGCCCACCTGAGGGAGAGAGAGAGAGAGGTTAGCCCCGCCCATACGTGCCCACCTGAGGGAGAGAGAGAGAGAGAGGTTAGCCCCGCCCATACGTGCCCACCTGAGGGAGAGAGAGAGGTTAGCCCCGCCCATACGTGCCCACCTGAGTAAGAGAGAGAGAGGTTAGCCCCGCCCATACGTGCCCACCTGAGGGAGAGAGGTTAGCCCCGCCCATACTTGCCCACCTGAGGGAGAGAGAGGTTAGCCCCGCCCATACATGCCCACCTGAGGGAGAGAGGTTAGCCCCGCCCATACTTGCCCACCTGAGGGAGAGAGAGGTTAGCCCCGCCCATATGTGCCCATCTGAGAACATAGTCAAATTATTTAATGTAATACAACTTGATGAAACCCTTGTCACAGTCGTCCCGCCTTTTTATAACTTTATAACTCGGCTCCATTCTCGTCTCTGATTGGTCAAAGAGTTGTCTTAATGTCTTACTTTTACTTAACCTGGCCTGGACTAGGTGTAGGTGGGACGAGGTGTACGCGGGACGAGGTGTACGTGGGACGAGGTGTACGTGGGAGCGAGCGAAAACCAGAGACGTTTAGCCGTAATCCCCGGGTGAACAGGGAGCTCCAGGGGCACAGGCAGCGCTCGTCAGATCTGCCCCAGAAAACACGCACTCAGCTCAGCCGCGCGTCACTGCAGCTCAGCCTGTCAAACGTGGAGCTGCTGCTGATCAAGTGTGGGAACAAGACTTTATCTTTCTGCAGGCGCGAGGAGACAAGAAGTGGCGGGACAAGAAGAAGGGGCAAGAAAAGATGAGGCGAGATAAGAAGGGGCCAACGACAGGGGCTTCAAGAGCCGGTGACAACAGCCTAAATTCAAGAAAAGAGGCAAAAATGAGGGAGAACAAGTTGTGATTTCTCTGGAGAAACTGGGATTAAGCTCGGAATGTCCCAGAGTATCACAGAGTATCACAGAGTACCACAGAGTACCACAGAGTACCACAGAGTATCACAGAGTATCCCAAAGTATCCCAAAGTATCCCAGAGTATCCCAGAGTATTCCAGAGTATCCCAGAGTATTCCAGAGAATTCCAGAGTATCTCAGAGTATCTCAGAGTATCACAGAGTATTCCAGAGTATCACAGAGTATTCCAGAGTATCACAGAGTATCCCAAAGTATCCCAGAGTATCTCAGAGTATCACAGAGTATCACAGAGTATCTCAGAGTATCCCAAAGTATCCCAGAGTATCTCAGAGTATCACAGAGTATCACAGAGTATCTCAGAGTATCACAGAGTATCTCAGAGTATCACAGAGTATCACAGAGTATCCCAGAGTATTCCAGAGTATTCCAGAATATCTCAGAGTATCTCAGAGTATCATAGAGTATCTCAGAGTATCACAGAGTATCACAGAGCATTCCAGAGTATCACAGAGCATTCCAGAGTATCACAGAGTATCACAGAGTATTCCAGAGTATCACAGAGTATTCCCGGCTCGGCTGGAGGTGACATTGATGAAGTGGTTCTTTTCGGGGCAAAGCTAAATGAGTTCAACTGCAGCGCTCCATGATTTCACCTCAAACCCACAGAGACCGGTTTGAATCCTGATGTGAGACTTTCACAGACCAACTCAAGGTCCAAGACTCCAGAGGAGAAAGAGGACAGAACCAGGACTTGTCCTGGTTTAGTCCTGGTTTAAACCTGGTTTAGTCCTGGTTTAGCCCTGGTTTGAACTTAGTTTAGTCCTGGTTTGGACCTGGTTTAGACCTGGTTTAGTCCTGGTTTAGACCTGGTTTAGTCCTGGTTTAGTCATGGTTTAGTCATGGTTTAAACCTGGTCTAGACCTGGTTTAGTCCTGGTTTAGTCCTGGTTTAGTCCTGGTCTAGTCCTGGTTTAGTCCTGGTTCAGAGCTGGTTTAGTCCTGGTTTAGTCCTGGTTCAGAGCTGGTTTAGTCCTGGTTTAGTCCTGGTTTAGTCCTGGCTTAGCCCTGGTCTAGTCCTGGTTTAGTCCTGGTTTAGTCCTGGTTTAGCCCTGGTCTAGTCCTGGTTTAGTCCTGGTTCAGAGCTGGTTTAGTCCTGGTTTAGTCCTGGTTTAGCCCTGGTCTAGTCCTGGTTTAGCCCTGGTTTAGTCCTGGTTTAGTCATGGTTTAGTCATGGTTTAAACCTGGTCTAGACCTGGTTTAGTCCTGGTTTAGTCCTGGTTTAGTCCTGGTTTAGTCCTGGTTTAGCCCTGGTCTAGTCCTGGTTTAGTCCTGGTTCAGAGCTGGTTTAGTCCTGTTTTTGTCCTGGTTTAGTCCTGGTTTAGTCCTGGTTTAGCCCTGGTTTAGCCCTGGTTTAGCCATGGTCTAGTCCTGGTTTAGCGGCCCGTGTGAGGGACATGTTGTGGTACCTTGTCCCAGAGCCGGTCTCGGTCCAGTGCGATCAGCAGCAGCGACGGGTTTGACAGAAAACCCTGAGAGTTAAAGGAGAGGTCTTTTCTCTCCCACGTCACGTTCATCATGTGCCTGAAACACACACACACACACACACAAAAGTTCTGATCTGACACAATAACACCATAAAACACCTTTATTTAGTCCAACCATGGTTTAAACTGTCTGTGTCGCACACTGATGACATCACAGAGGGATTCAGCTCGACTTCCTGTCAGTTTAAACTCCTATTTTTCATAATTTCTTCACAAACTGCAACTTAACGGAATTAAAACTGTGATAAATCTTTACCACAGATGCCCTCCCACCAAACTAAGTCAGAATTAGAAGAACAGGAGAAACTTCCGATGAACTTAAACATTTCTGACTCAAATCACCTTCATTAACACCGTGTGCTACATTAGCATGTTGATGAGAGCTAGCTTTTGTTTATTTTCCCATGATAACTCCCTGTGCTGCCAGCAGATGGAGTGCTAACACCACATCACCTGCCTGAGTGAGAACCATGTGTGGTTTTTGGCCCAAACAATATTTTACGTTCTAAAACACGCCAAAGTGAAAGGAACAAGAGCGAGAACGTTACAAATACGTGAATTTTCAAACTCAAAACGCTGACGAACCAACTTATCCTCGTCTCGCTGTTTACGACCGGGGCCCCTCCTCCAATCGCCAGCTTCCAGTCGGTCTTAACGAGCTCTTCCTGACCAATTATCGCCCTCCGTTTCCCACTTAACGAGCCTTTCCTGGCCAATCAGCATGCTCGCTTCCCCCTCGACGGGCCCGGGATGTCGCCCACGTTAGATTAAGTCGTGCCCAGGGAGCGCTGTCGTTAATTAAGGAGGCATCAGGAGCGGGGATATGCAAATGAGGCCACGCAATCAGCCTGATCTTATAGCTACTTATGATAAACAAACCCACGCACCTTTACAGCAGCCGCCACTCTTACAAGGGCTCATTTCTGTATTAATTAGGGCTGGACGACGTGACAGAAACGAACTCCCGCTTGTTCAAAGTGCTCGTCTCGCCCGCTCTGAAGCCGCGTTTGCTTTGTAGGAAACATAAACGGTTTTGTAAATACGCGAGAGGCTCCGACAAACGATTGAAGGCGGGGTGGAAAATGCACGTCTTCAGCCGAGATCGCGTTTAAATGCCACAAAGGATCTGGGTTTGGACGCTCTAAGTCTGCATCGGGTTCAAACCAAGTCTAAGTCGGAGTCACGTGTCTACGACGAGGCTGGATTAGAGGTTAGCGAGGTTTCACACTATCGGGGCTCTAAACCAGCTCTAAACTTGCTCTAAGCTAGCTCTAAACTAGCTCTAAACCAGCTCCAAAAGTAGCTCTAAACTAAACTAGCTCTAAACCAGCTCTAAACCAGCTCTAAACCAGCTCTAAACCAGCTCTAAACTAGCTCTAAACCAGTTACAAACCAGCTCCAAACTAGCTCTAAATTAGCTCTAAATTAGCTCTAAACTAGCTCTAAACAAGCTCCAAACCAGCTCTATCTAGCTCTAAACTAGCTCTAAACCAGCAATAAACTAGCTCTAAACCAGCTCTAAACCAGTTCTAAACCAGGCCTAAACTACCTCTAAACCAGCTCTAAACTAGCTCCAAACCAGCTCCAAACTAGCTCTGAACTAGCTCTGAACTAGTTCTAAACCAGCTCTAAACCAGCTCTAAACTAGCTCCAAACCAGCTCCAAACTAGCTCTGAACTAGCTCTGAACTAGTTCTAAACCAGCTCTAAACCAGCTCTAAACTAGCTCTAAACCAGTTCCAAACCAGCTCCAAACTAGCTCTAAATTAGCTCTAAACTAGCTCTAAACCAGCTCCAAACCAGCTCTATCTAGCTCTAAACTAGCTCTAAATCAGCAATAAACTAGCTCTAAACCAGTTCTAAACCAGGCCTAAACTACCTCTAAAACAGCTCCAAACCAGCTCTAAACTAACTATAAATCAGTTCTAAACCAGCTTTAAAGTAGCTCTAAACTAGCTCCAAACCAGCTCTAAACTAGCTCTAAACCAGGTCTAAAATAGGTCTAAACAAACTCTAAACTAGCTCTAAACAGGCTCTAAACTAGCTCCGAACCAGGTCTAAATAAGCTTTAAACTAGCTCTACGCTAGCAATAAACAAACTCTAAACCAGCTCTGACCCAGTTCTAACCCAGCTCTAAACCAGCTTTAAACTAGCGCCAAACCAGGTCCAAACCAGCTCTAAACCAGCTCTAAACCAGCTCTAAACTAGCGCCAAACCAGGTCTAAACAAGCTCCAAACTAGCTCCAAATCAGGTCTAAACAAACTCTAAACCAACTCTGACCCAGTTCTAACCCAGCTCTAAACCAGCTCTAAACTAGCGCCAAACCAGGTCTAAACAAGCTCCAAACTAGCTCCAAATCAGGTCTAAACAAACTCTAAACCAGTTCTAGACCAGCTCTAACCCATCTCTGACGCTGGTCCTCCTCAGCTCCTCACCTGTAGAGGGAGTTGTTGTCCGTCCGTCCCGCTCCGATGCAGTCCGCGTGGCCCTCAGGTACAAAGCCGTGCTGTTTCCTGAAGCTCTCGGCGGCTATAGCGACGACGGCGACTCCTTCCCTGACACGCTGCCGCAGGCTCTTCCTCCACTGCTCCGTGATGACCCCGATGACGCCCACGGGGAAGCTGGAGGGCGGCGTGCTGTCAGGGTTCCCCACCGCCATGCTGGGTAAGATCCAGATGTACCCGGGGCCCATGAACCCCACCTCGGCCGCCTGATGGAACAGATACTGCGCCTCTTCGAACGAGCAGTAGAGCAGCAGCACCTGAGCGTCCACCTGCGGGAGAAGAACCAGGACCACAACCTGAGGGAGAAGAACCAGGACCACAACACGTCCAGGAACAGGAACTGAAACCTGAACGTGTTTGTGGAGGGCTAAACCAGGCGCGGGGGCGATACGGCGATATTTTGATTTCATCACGATTCAGGTACAGTTTGTGTTTTTAATGCTTTCAAGAAGTCAACAACGTCAACTTCTTCTACAAGCTCACACTCCGCAGTGATTGGTTAAATCTCGCTGTCACTCGCTCAAAGGCTAAACAAAGGGAGAAATGCAAAACCGCTGCATTAAATAGAGAAATAGAGAATAAAGACATGACAATACAACCAAACTAGCAGACAGATCGCCATGACGCCCAACTCTGGTCTAAATTACAGAGTTAGACGTTTTTTCCACAAAAAGTACATGAAAACCACTGTAACCACCGTCCAAGAGCCAAAAGCGGCTCCTAAAGCCTCTGGTGCAGCTCTTTGGGTGTGACCAATCATTCATAGGCGATGTTTTATTTACCATTTGTGTTTTACAGTGTTTACAGGGTATTTTCTGTGGGGTCTTTTTTACTGGTGCTCTAAGACTCTTTCTGACTTTCGTGTGGTTTGAAACGGGCCCATGTGGCTCTTTTGCGGTTAAAGGTTTCAGATTTGATAACTGTCCCAGAGACGCGCACAGAATCAGACTGAAACCCCCACCAGCAGGGGGCGGCACTGACCTGTTGCAGAATGCGCCGGGTCTTGATGTCGTTGGAGCCCACAGACATCTCCATGGTGAGCACGTCCTGCAGGCTCCACAGGAAGTAGGAGGAGTCAGTGTAAGACTCCACGATGTCGACGAACGTGTCGTATCCCGGAAGGAAACTGGTGATGACGGAGAACTCTCCCCAGTCGTACTCCTCCATCAGCTGCAAACAACCAAAGAGCCTGAGGAAGAACGCAACCAAGCAACCGAAGAGCCTGAGGAAGAACGCAACCAAGCAACCGAAGAGCCTGAGGAAGAACGTAACCAAGCAACCGAAGAGCCTGAGGTAGAACCCAACCAAGCAACCGAAGAGCCTAAGGAAGAACGCAACCAAGCAACCGAAGAGCCTGAGGAAGAACGCAACCAAGCAACCGAAGAGCCTGAGGAAGAACGCAACCAAGCAACCGAAGAGCCTGAGGAAGAACGCAACCAAGCAACCGAAGAGCCTGAGGAAGAACGCAACCAAGCAACCGAAGAGCCTGAGGAAGAACGTAACCAAGCAACCGAAGAGCCTGAGGAAGAACGTAACCAAGCAACCGAAGAGCCTGAGGAAGAACGCAACCAAGCAACCGAAGAGCCTGAGGAAGAACGTAACCAAGCAATCGAAGAGCCTGAGGAAGAACGCAACCAAGCAACCGAAGAGCCTGAGGAAGAACGCAACCAAGCAACCGAAGAGCCTGAGGAAGAACGCAACCAAGCAACCGAAGAGCCTGAGGAAGAACGCAACCAAGCAACCGAAGAGCCTGAGGAAGAACGTAACCAAGCAACCGAAGAGTCTGAGGAAGAACGCAACCAAGCAACCGAAGAGCCTGAGGAAGAACGCAACCAAGCAACCGAAGAGCCTGAGGAAGAACGCAACCAAGCAACCGAAGAGTCTGAGGAAGAACGTAACCAAGCAACCGAAGAGCCTGAGGAAGAACGCAACCAAGCAACCGAAGAGCCTGAGGAAGAACGCAACCAAGCAACCGAAGAGCCTGAGGAAGAACGCAACCAAGCAACCGAAGAGCCTGAGGAAGAACGCAACAAAGCAACCGAAGAGCCTGAGGAAGAACGTAACCAAGCAACCGAAGAGCCTGAGGAAGAACGTAACCAAGCAACCGAAGAGCCTGAGGAAGAACGCAACCAAGCAACCGAAGAGCCTGAGGAAGAACGTAACCAAGCAACCGAAGAGCCTGAGGAAGAACGCAACCAAGCAACCGAAGAGCCTGAGGAAGAACGCAACCAAGCAACCGAAGAGCCTGAGGAAGAACGTAACCAAGCAACCGAAGAGTCTGAGGAAGAACGTAACCAAGCAACCGAAGAGCCTGAGGAAGAACGCAACCAAGCAACCGAAGAGTCTGAGGAAGAACGCAACCAAGCAACCGAAGAGCCTGAGGAAGAACGCAACCAAGCAACCGAAGAGCCTGAGGAAGAACGTAACCAAGCAACCGAAGAGCCATCTTCTGTGACGTTCTGAGGTCAATCCCAGTTTCTCCAGTGAAATCACGTCATGTTCCACTCAAACCTTTTTGAATTTCGAACTTTTCAAGGTTCTCTCTATCTCGGTTAAGCCGGATGCCCTGCAGTCCTATGACAATATCCACATGGATGAACCTGCTCTTCTCTGAGACTCGTCTCCTCGGTCAAAGGCAATTGTGATTAGTACATTTACGAGTTAGGTCTACGCTAAACTATGACGTAAATGCTCCTTGGACACGGAATCAACGAGAACTTTCTCACAAAGTAACAGTTGGGTCTTAAAAAGTCTTAATGATGTCGTTTTGATTTTACCTTGAACATACAAAGGATCTGCTGCTCCAGAGACGCTCCCATCTGAAGGAACAACGAGCCCTCCGACTGGAAAACACAACACAGAAGTACTTTTACTCTCACAAAGTACTTTTACGCTCAATCAAAGTACTTTTACTCTCACAAAGTACTTTTACGCTCAATCAAAGTACATTTAAGCTCGATCAAAGTACATTTAAGCTCGATCAAAGTACATTTACACTCAAAGTACATTCATGCTCAATCAAAGTACATTTACACTCAATCAAAGTATATTCATGCTCAATCAAAGTACTTCTACACTCAATCAAAGTACTTTTATGCTCACAAAGTACATTTACGCTCAATCAAAGTACATTTAAGCTCGATCAAAGTAAATTTTCGCTCAATCAAAGTACATTTACCGTCAATCAAAGTACATTAACACTCAGTCAAAGTACATTTACACTCAATCTAAGTACATTTAAGCTCGATAAAAGTACATTTACGCTCAATCAAAGTACATTTACGGTTGATCAAAGTACATTTACACTCAATCAAGGTACATTTACGCTCAATCAAAGTACATTTAAGCTTGATAAAAGTACTTTTACGCTCAAAAAGTACATTTTCGCTCAATCAAAGTACATTTACGCTCAATCAAAGTACATTTACGCTCAATCAAAGTACATTTATGCTCAATCAAAGTACATTTACACTCACAAAGTACTTTTACGCTCACAAAATACTTTTACGCTCATTCAAAGTACTTTTACGCTTAAACAAAATACATTTACGGTCAAAGTACATTATAAGGTTCATTCAAACTTTAATGAGCTTTTAGCCACGTCACAACGGCGTTTCCTTACCGTTATACCGCTCAAAGTTGTGAAATTGCTGTTTTCACCCACCCCCCAGCCCCGCCCACATCCATGTTCTTAATTACGATTATTTAAAAAACGAAGACACTCGGAATGACACCAAAATAACACACAACATACAAATGACAATCTGCTGCTGGTGAAATGTGACAGTGAAGATAAGCCCCGCCTCTCGTCACTGTGAAGAGGCGGGGCTTATCAGTTCTGCCGCTTTGAACATGAAGTCAATGGATCTGTTTCTGTTATTTAAGCCGTTTTAGCTCAAAATTGCCGTTTACAGGATGAAAATGTGAAAACCTGTCGTATGAAACTACTTATGTCGTGGTTTAATGTGAAGTACATGAAAGTTTAGTTTAGTTTTGTTCATCAGCTTCTCTAACGAACACGTCTCCGAACCCTTTACAACACTTGTGACTTTCCGACTCGCGTTTGCACCTTTGAGCTTTCCAACGCCGCGTTTCACGTCAGAAAAGCGTCCGAGTGTAACATGCATCCGCAGCCAATTACCCCGAGATGGCATCGGCGCTACGAACATCGCCCAATTTCACATCGCCCAACGTCTGCGAAAGGTTGCTCGGAACTCAGACGCTCAGAGGAACAAAGAAGAACAATTCAACTTCAGTGAAAAGTGAAGATATCAGGTTGACTCCAAGCGCTGGTCTTTGAAGCAGCAGGAATTATACTTTTGTTAATCTATTTTCCCGCGTGTAATAAGAACTTAAACAGGTCCATCATCTTTGAAACTGACAAACAAATATACAAGTTGAAAAGCATTGAGTTCAAGTTAAATTTCATTTTTTCACCCAACATTGGATCATCAGGACTAAAGACCAGACCAAGTCCGGACCAAGTCCAAACCAGGTCCAGACCAAGTCCAGACCAGGTCCAGACCAGGTCCAAACCAGGTCCAGACCAAGTCCAGACCAAGTCCAAACCAGGTCCAGACCAAGTCCACACCAGGTCCAAACCAGGTCTAGACCAAGTCCACACCAGGTCCAAACCAGGTCTAGACCAAGTCCAGACCAAGTCCAAACCAGGTCCAGACCAAGTCCAGACCAGGTCCAGACCAGGTCCAAACCAGGTCCAGAACAAGTCCAGACCAAGTCCAAACCAGGTCCAGACCAAGTCCAAACCAGGTCCAGACCAAGTCCAAACCAGGTCCAGACCAAGTCCAGACCAAGTCCAAACCAGGTCCAGACCAAGTCCAAAACAGGTCGAAACCAGGTCCAGATCAAGTCCATTTGCTGCATGTCATTCCTCAGTCTCATTTCCATTTCACGCTGCACCGTCCGGTCTGATAAAGCCAAAACATCCTTTAAAAATAAAGAAAAAGTAAGACTTGAAAAGTAAACAAATTGTCCAAAAGTGTAAAAATAAAATAATAAATATAATCTCAAGCTGAAAGAAACATTTTAACTTGAAAAAAAGAAGAAAAAAGAAGAAAAAAGAAAGTGAAACTGGCAAAATTAAATCAGAAACTTCAAAAAAACCTTTTATTTCCCTCAATAAAACAAACAAATTAATTATTAATGAATTAAAGGTTTATTCAGAATGATTCAGCCTGAGTCACTACTACATTAAGACCCTAAGCATAAATCTATCCCTTATTTTAGTCGTTCCTACAACTAAATCACCCGTTACAAACTTTGTTCATGCTTTATTTTGGATAATAAAGGTGTATATAATATAAAATGTTACGATTCATTTAAATGCATATTCTCTCTTTCTTTCAATGAGGTGAAATATGACAGTGTTTGTCTTTAAATGTGCCTTTAAAGTGTTTGTGCCCCCGTTCTGTCAATGCCTGGGCGGTTTGACCTGGAACACGTGCATATATTAGCATAGCCGCGGCGCGAATCAGGCAGCGACGCGAATCAGGCATCGACGCGAAAGGTGCGGCGGGCGACATATGTGGACGTTTGGAGACACGCCCCCTGTGTGAGCGCACGTTTTAATATTCCTGAAGCTGTTCCCGACCCTCTGGAGCCTTTGTGAAGCTGAGACTCTGAGTTCCTGACCCTCTGGAGCCTTTGTGAAGCTGAGACTCTGAGTTCCTGACCCTCGTGAGCCTTTGTGAAGCTGAGACTCTGAGTTCCTGACCCTCTGGAGCCTTTGTGAAGCTGAGACTCTGAGTTCCTGACCCTCGTGAGCCTTTGTGAAGCTGAGACTCTGAGTTCCTGACCCTCGTGAGCCTTTGTGAAGCTGAGACTCTGAGTTCCTGACCCTCTGGAGCCTTTGTGAAGCTGAGACTCTGAGTTCCTGACCCTCTGGAGCCTTTGTGAAGCTGAGACTCTGAGTTCCTGACCCTCTGGAGCCTTTGTGAAGCTGAGAGTTTTGGACTCTGAAGTCTGTTTGACTCTAATCATAAGTAAAGAACAAGCTCGGAAACAAGAAATCAGATTTTCTTTGTTATATATGAATGAGTGAAGCTGGAGTTCGGCTGCTTGACTACAGTTTGAGCTTTATTTTTTTTATTTATTTTACTCTCCTTTAAAAGCTGAAGGTAAACTCAGTAAAAAATAGTTTTAATGACAAATAAAACAAAACTGCCCAAGCGAAATCCAGGTAAAAGTCCTATTCTTTTATAAGGTTATACAGAGGATAAAATGGAATAAAACAAAAAAAAGTCCTACGTCCCGTGTGTGGAACGCCCTAAGTTTAAGAGACAACCGCACAAATCTGTCCTGTACAAAAACAAACTGACGACAAACATGTTTTATTCAGTATTTCACACAGATTTTTCAAGAGTAAAATGTGGTGATCTTGATAAACTTAGAGTTAAAAGATCTCTCAATGTTTTTAGACGTGTATATTTTTAGTCGCTCAAAGTCAGCTCTAGAACTCTGACCCTTTAGGCAGAATGTCACGATGAGTGTAGCGTAATGTAAGAGAATCTCACATTTGTTTCTCCACCACTGCTGAGTACAGATGAACCAGTGGAGAAAACAACATCACGTCGTGCGCACCAGGAGCACAGAAGAAGAAAATACTACAATGTTCTAATAAATGTAGTACTTTTGTATAATCTGTGAACCAGTGTGAGCCCAGAGATCGACCGATACGTCTTTTTTCATGGCCGATTGTTTAGAATCCAGAGAAACTGAAGGTATTTTTAGACAATTATTGTTCCCACATTATTTAAATGAGCTACAAACCTGTCCTGTTTTAGCAGTGGTCAAATAAAGCGCCATGTGTATACTTTGGGCCAAAACTAAATATTGTCTGTTCCGGTTGAATGACGGTTGACGCTGTGATGCTAATGCTAATGTCAACAAATGCCAAACGCCACGCTCGGATGACGCTTTATAAACTTCATAAACATACTTAGAAAACGTGATGCATTATGTGTTGCCCGCGAGTACCTTTGTTTTGGCGTCTTAAGTATTGCAGTAGCGCACCATCTACTGGCAGCGGAGGGAATTAGCCCGTAAACATTAACAAAGATTAATAAAAAGAGAGATAAAGGATCACGGTCCATGCAATTCACCCACTTTCTACTTCAACCCCCGCCCGTGCTACTCCCGTGGTCGCCGCTCATCCAGGGATCCTCCAAAAGCCTCGCTCCTCCTCCGCCGCGGGACGTGTCACTCCGATCGGGGCAATTAGATACTCCGGCTCGGCCCCAGCGCGCGGCGTATGGAAATGTGACAGCCGACAGCCGCGTAGTCCCGCAAGACCGAGCGCGGGGAAGAAAAAAAACACACACGGAAAAAGCAGGGCCGAGCCGAGCGGGCGGCGGCTTACGCAGACTACATGTGCCGGTGGTTTCCGCGGTAACGAGGTCGTGGGTGCGAAAAGGGTTCATTTTGACACGTGTTATTTAGCTCGGGTCTAGAGTTATCCCTCGCTTTTCACATAGTTGTAGTGTAATGTGCATTTCATGAGCTTCGCGCGCGTTTTACTCTGGTTTAGTCCTGGTTTAGACCTGGTTTAGTCCTGGTTTAGTCCTGGTTTAGTCCTGGTTTAGTCCTGATTTATTCCTGGTTTAGTCCTGGTTTAGCCCTGGTTTGGTCCAGGTTTAGTCCTGGTTTAGACCTGGATTTGACTTGGTTTATTCCTGGTTTAGTCCTGGTTAATAGCCCTGGTTTAGCCATGGTTTGGACTTGGTTTAGTCCTGGTTAAGACCTGGTTTAGTCCTGGTTTAGTCCTGGTTTAGACCTGGATTTGACTTGGTTTAGCCCTGGTTTAGTCCTGGTTTATCTCTGGTTTAGTCCTGGTTTATTCCTGGTTTGGACCTGGTTTAGACCTGGTTTATTCCTGGTTTAGTCCTGGTTTAGTCCTGGTTTAGACCTGGTTTAGTCCTGGTTTAGTCCTGGTTTAGTCCTGGTTTATCTCTGGTTTAGTCCTGGTTTATTCCTGGTTTGGACCTGGTTTAGACCTGGTTTATTCCTGGTTTAGTCCTGGTTTAGTCCTGGTTTAGACCTGGTTTAGTCCTGGTTTAGTCCTGGTTTATCTCTGGTGTAGTCCTGGTTTAGACCTGGTTTATTCCTGGTTTAGACCTGGTTTAGCCCTGGTTTAGCCCTAGTTTAGCCTTGGTTTAGCCCTAGTTTAGCCTTGGTTTAGCCCTAGTTTAGCCTTGGTTTCCGCAGTAACGAGGTTGTGGGTTCGAAAAGGGTTCTCTTTGACACGTGTTCCCTCACTTTTCACGTCGCTGTTGTATAACGTACATTTTCACGTGCGTTTTCTGTTCCGCGCCGGCGTCAGAACGTGATGTACGGAGCGTCGCCTGGGCTTTTCGTGAAGATAAAAGTGACAAAAACAAAATGTAGAGTTCGGTGTCAGTTTGGTATTTCTGTCTGTTTTGCTCTTTCATGTGCAGATCTAAAAACATAAAGAGGTCAATGGAAACAGACGTCGCTCTCTCAGCAGCGACGAGGACTGAACCGGGACTAGACCAGGACTGAACCGGGACTAGACCAGGGCTGAACCGGGACAAGACCAGGACTGAACCAGGACTATACCAGGACTGAACCGGGACTAGACCAGGGCTGAACCGGGACAAGACCAGGACTGAACCGGGACCAGACCAGGACTGAACCAGGACTATACCAGGACTGAACCGGGACTAGACCAGGGCTGAACCGGGACAAGACCAGGACTGAACCGGGACCAGACCAGGACTGAACCAGGACTATACCAGGACTGAACCGGGACTAGACCAGGGCTGAACCGGGACAAGACCAGGACTGAACCGGGACCAGACCAGGACTGAACCAGGACTATACCAGGACTGAACCGGGACTAGACCAGACCAGACCAGGACTGAACCGGGACTAGACCAGGACTGAACCGGGACCAGACCAGGACTGAACCGGGACCAGACCAGGACTGAACCGGGACTAGACCAGGACTCTAACGTGACTGGATCTTTATAGAACTTTCTTTTGCCCTCTGGGGTCTCCTCTGGGGTCTCCTCTGGGTTCTCCTCTGGGGTCTCCTCATTGGTCTCCTCATTGGTCTCCTCTGTGGTCTCCTCTGTGGTCTCCTCTGGGGTCTCCTCTGTGGTCTCCTCTGGGGTCTCCTCTGTGGTCTCCTCTGGGGTCTCCTCTGTGGTCTCCTCTGGGGTCTCCTCTGGGGTCTCCTCTGGGGTCTCCTCTGGGGTCTCCTCTGTGGTCTCCTCTGGGGTCTCCTCTGTGGTCTCCTCTGGGGTCTCCTCTGGGGTCTCCTCTGGGGTCTCCTCTGGGGTCTCCTCTGGGGTCTCCTCTGGGGTGGCGCTTCGTTTTAATTTGGCGACGACAGATGCCAAATTATCGCCTCCAAATAGAGTTCAATCCCAGTTAGAGTTGAAAAAGGGCGAAACGTTTCCCGTAGGAACTTAAAACCTAAACCTGGTCCTGGACTAAAACCCACAACGTCTTCGGTGAGAGACAACCAGAGCTCACTTGAAACACGTTCAGCCGGAGAATTGGATTTACAAATGAAGCCGTGTTACATTTACTCATGATCAAATGTGGGCTAAACATTTCAAACCTTCTCAGCGTGAAAACAAACGACAAAAACAGCGCTCTCATTTGAACAAACATCACTCTCTGCTCCACTCGGGAGGGTCTCATGTACACAAGGTTTAGTCCTGCTTTAGACCTGGTCCAGCCCTGGTTTAGCCCTGATTTAGGCCTGGTTTATACCGGGTTTAGTCCAGGTTTAGACCTTGTTTAGTCTTGGTTTATTCCTGGTCAAGTCCTGGTTTAGCCCTGGTTTGGACCTGGTTTAGTACTGGTTTAGACCCGGTTTAGTCCTGGTTTAGTCCTGGTTTAGTCCTGGTTTAGACCTTGTTTAGACCTGGTTTAGACCTGGTTTAGTCCTGGTTCAGTCCTGGTTTAGTCCTGGTTTAGACCTTGTTTAGACCTGGTTTAGACCTGGTTTAGTCCTGGTTCAGTCCTGGTTTAGTCCTGGTTTAGACCTTGTTTAGTCCTGGTTCAGTCCTGGTTTATTCCTGGTTTAGTCCTGGTTTAGGCCTGGTTTAGACCTGGTTTATTCCTGGTTTAGCCATGGTTTAGACCTAGTTTAGACCTGGTTTAGCCCTGGTTTAGCCCTGATTTAGGCCTGGTTTATACCGGGTTTAGTCCAGGTTTAGACCTGGTTAAGTCCTGTTTTTTCTCCATAATAAAAGACAGATCTATAAATACTCCCGGTGTCGGTGTGAGTGAGATAATGTCACGGTTCTTTTGATGAGCGTTGCATTCAACCGCCGCTCTTCAGACGCCGCTCTTCAGACCCGTAAACTCCATTCACGCTCGTCTTTTTACACGTTCTTCCTGTGAGTGTGTGACGGAGGTGCTGCTTTTTACGCGCCGCCATCAAACGCCTCGTCCCATTCATAATCAGCTCACTATTCAAGTTTAAACCAAGATCCAAACACCTGCTGCATTCAAGAGGGTTTAGGCGAGGACTCCTAGCCTAGTCCCGGTTTAGTCCCGGTTTAGTCCTGGTTTATTCCTGGTTTAGTCCTGGTTTAGGCCTGGTTTAGACCTGGTTTATTCCTGGTTTAGCCATGGTTTAGACCTAGTTTAGACCTGGTTTAGCCCTGGTTTAGCCCTGATTTAGGCCTGGTTTATACCGGGTTTAGTCCAGGTTTAGACCTGGTTAAGTCCTGTTTTTTCTCCATAATAAAAGACAGATCTATAAATACTCCCGGTGTCGGTGTGAGTGAGATAATGTCACGGTTCTTTTGATGAGCGTTGCATTCAAACGCCGCTCTTCAGACGCCGCTCTTCAGACCCGTAAACTCCATTCACGCTCGTCTTTTTACACGTTCTTCCTGTGAGTGTGTGACGGAGGTGCTGCTTTTTACGCGCCGCCATCAAACGCCTCGTCCCATTCATAATCAGCTCACTATTCAAGTTTAAACCAAGATCCAAACACCTGCTGCATTCAAGAGGGTTTAGGCGAGGACTCCTAGCCTAGTCCCGGTTTAGTCCCGGTTTAGTCCTGGTTTAGTCCTTGATTAGCGGTTTAGTCTTGTTTTGATCCAGGTTCAGTCCTAGCTTAGTCCCGGTTTAGTCCTGGTTTAGTCCTTGATTAGAGGCTTAGTCTTGGTTTGATCCCGGTTCAGTCCTGGCTTAGTCATTGTTCAAAGGTTTAGTCTTGGTTTGATCCTGGTTTAGTCCTTGTTCAAAGGTTTAGTCTTGGTTTGATCCTGGTTTAGTCCTTGTTCAAAGGTTTAGTCTTGGTCGGATCCTGGTTTAGTCCTTGTTCAAAGGTTTAGTCTTGGTTTGATCCTGGTTTAGTCCTTGTTCAAAGGTTTAGTCTTGGTCGGATCCTGGTTTAGTCCTTGTTCAAAGGTTTAGTCTTGGTCGGATCCTGGTTTAGTCCTTGTTCAAAGGTTTAGTCTTGGTTTGATCCTGATTCAGCCTTGATTGTGTTAAACTTTTTCTTGTTATTTTCTGTGTTCATTTAGTACTCGGTATCAACCTTTTTCTTGAGTTTGAAATGTTTACACTTTTATGATAAAAGAAAACAGTCGAGGTCCTGGCGTTAAAAATCTGATGTTTTTAAAGGAAAGTCTGGTGTGAGGAATTCATTCTCAACTGGAGTGTGGCGCGTGTGACAGAAGTCTAAAAATACAACGCGTTGATGAAGTAGTGAAAAGAGAGAAGCCGACGTGAGCAAAGAAACATAAGAGAGGGAGGAGCATGTGAAGAAGGAGGAGCATGTGAAGAGGGAGGAGCATGTGAAGAGGGAGGAGCATGTGAAGAGGGAGGAGCATGTGAAGAGGGAGGAGCATGTGAAGAAGGAGGAGCATGTGAAGAAGGGGGGAGCATGTGAAGAAGGAGGAGCATGTGAAGAGGGAGGAGCATGTGCAGAGGGAGTAGCATGTGAAGAGGGAGGAGCATGTGAGGAAGGAGGAGCATGTGAAGAGGGAGGAGCATGTGAAGAGGGAGGAGCATGTGAAGAGGGAGGAGCATGTGAAGAAGGAGGAGCATGTGAAGAGGGAGGAGCATGTGAGGAAGGAGGAGCATGTCAAGAGGGAGGAGCATGTGAAGAGGGAGGAGCATGTAAAGAGGGAGGAGCATGTGAAGAAGGAGGAGTATGTGAAGAGGGAGGAGCATGTGAAGAAGGAGGAGCATGTGAAGAAGGAGGAGCATGTGAAGAAGGAGGAGCATGTGAAGAGGGAGGAGCATGTGAAGAGGGAGGAGCATGTCAAGAGGGAAGAGCATGTGAAGAGGGAGGAGCATGTGAAGAAGGAGGAGCATGTGAAGAGGGAGGAGCATGTGAAGAAGGAGGAGCATGTGAAGAGGGAGGAGCATGTGCAGAGGGAGTAGCATGTGAAGAGGGAGGAGCATGTGAAGAGGGAGGAGCATGTCAAGAGGGAAGAGCATGTGAAGAAGGAGGAGCATGTGAAGAAGGAGGAGCATGTGAAGAAGGGGGGAGCATGTGAAGAAGGAGGAGCATGTGAAGAAGGAGGAGCATGTGAAGAGGGAGGAGCATGTGAAGAAGGAGGAGCATGTGAAGAGGGAGGAGCATGTGCAGAGGGAGTAGCATGTGAAGAGGGAGGAGCATGTGAAGAGGGAGGAGCATGTGAAGAGGGAGGAGCATGTGCAGAGGGAGTAGCATGTAAAGAGGGAGGAGCATGTGAAGAAGGAGGAGTATGTGAAGAGGGAGGAGCATGTGAAGAAGGAGGAGCATGTGAAGAAGGAGGAGCATGTGAAGAAGGAGGAGCATGTGAAGAGGGAGGAGCATGTGAAGAGGGAGGAGCATGTCAAGAGGGAAGAGCATGTGAAGAGGGAGGAGCATGTGAAGAAGGAGGAGCATGTGAAGAGGGAGGAGCATGTGAAGAAGGAGGAGCATGTGAAGAGGGAGGAGCATGTGAAGGGGGAGGAGCATGTGAAGAAGGAGGAGCATGTGAAGAAGGAGGAGCATGTGAAGAAGGAGGAGCATGTGAAGAGGGAGGAGCATGTGAAGAAGGAGGAGCATGTGAAGAAGGAGGAGCATGTGAAGAGGGAGGAGCATGTGAAGAAGGAGGAGCATGTGAAGAAGGAGGAGCATGTGAAGAGGGAGGAGCATGTGAAGAGGGAGGAGCATGTGAAGAAGGAGGAGCATGTGAAGAGGGAGGAGCATGTGAAGAAGGAGGAGCATGTGAAGAGGGAGGAGCATGTGCAGAGGGAGTAGCATGTGAAGAAGGAGGAGCATGTGAAGAAGGAGGAGCATGTGAAGAGGGAGGAGCATGTGAAGAAGGAGGAGCATGTGAAGAAGGATGAGCATGTGAAGAGGGAGGAGCATGTGAAGAAGGAGGAGCATGTGAAGAAGGAGGAGCATGTGAAGAGGGAGGAGCATGTGAAGAAGGAGGAGCATGTGAAGAGGGAGGAGCATGTGCAGCGGGAGTAGCATGTAAAGAGGGAGGAGCATGTGAAGAAGGAGGAGCATGTGAAGAGGGAGGAGCATGTCAAGAGGGAGGAGCATGTGAAGAGGGAGGAGCATGTGAAGAAGGAGGAGCATGTGAAGAGGGAGGAGCATGTGAAGAGGGAGGAGCATGTCAAGAGGGAGGAGCATGTGAAGAGGGAGGAGCATGTGAAAAAGGAGGAGCATGTGAAGTGGGAGGAGCATGTGAAGAGGGAGGAGCATGTGAAGAGGGAGGAGCATGTGAAGAGGGGGGAGCATGTGAAGAGGGAGGAGCATGTGAAGAGGGAGGAGCATGTGAAGAGGGAGGAGCATGTGAAGAGGGAGGAGCATGTGAAGAAGGAGGAGCATGTGAAGAGGGAGGAGCATGTGAAGAGGGAGGAGCATGTGAAGAAGGAGGAGCATGTGAAGAAGGAGGAGCATGTGAAGAGGGAGGAGCATGTGAAGAAGGAGCATGTGAAGAGAGAGGAGCATGTGCAGAGGGAGTAGCATGTAAAGAGGGAGGAGCATGTGAAGAAGGAGGAGCATGTGAAGAAGGAGGAGCATGTGAAGAGGGAGGAGCATGTGAAGAGGGAGGAGCATGTGAAGAAGGAGGAGCATGTGAAGAAGGAGGAGCATGTGAAGAGGGAGGAGCATGTGAAGAAGGAGGAGCATGTGAAGAAGGAGGAGCATGTGAAGAGGGAGGAGCATGTGAAGAGGGAGGAGCATGTGAAGAAGGAGGAGCATGTGAAGAAGGAGGAGCATGTGAAGAGGGAGGAGCATGTGAAGAAGGAGGAGCATGTGAAGAGGGAGGAGCATGTGAAGAAGGAGGAGCATGTGAAGAGGGAGGAGCATGTGCAGAGGGAGTAGCATGTGAAGAAGGAGGAGCATGTGAAGAAGGAGGAGCATGTGAAGAGGGAGGAGCATGTGAAGAAGGAGGAGCATGTGAAGAAGGATGAGCATGTGAAGAGGGAGGAGCATGTGAAGAAGGAGGAGCATGTGAAGAAGGAGGAGCATGTGAAGAGGGAGGAGCATGTGAAGAAGGAGGAGCATGTGAAGAGGGAGGAGCATGTGCAGCGGGAGTAGCATGTAAAGAGGGAGGAGCATGTGAAGAAGGAGGAGCATGTGAAGAGGGAGGAGCATGTCAAGAGGGAGGAGCATGTGAAGAGGGAGGAGCATGTGAAGAAGGAGGAGCATGTGAAGAGGGAGGAGCATGTGAAGAGGGAGGAGCATGTCAAGAGGGAGGAGCATGTGAAGAGGGAGGAGCATGTGAAAAAGGAGGAGCATGTGAAGTGGGAGGAGCATGTGAAGAGGGAGGAGCATGTGAAGAGGGAGGAGCATGTGAAGAGGGGGGAGCATGTGAAGAGGGAGGAGCATGTGAAGAGGGAGGAGCATGTGAAGAGGGAGGAGCATGTGAAGAGGGAGGAGCATGTGAAGAAGGAGGAGCATGTGAAGAGGGAGGAGCATGTGAAGAGGGAGGAGCATGTGAAGAAGGAGGAGCATGTGAAGAAGGAGGAGCATGTGAAGAGGGAGGAGCATGTGAAGAAGGAGCATGTGAAGAGAGAGGAGCATGTGCAGAGGGAGTAGCATGTAAAGAGGGAGGAGCATGTGAAGAAAGAGGAGCATGTGAAGAAGGAGGCGCATGTGAAGAGGGAGGAGCATGTGAAGAGGGAGGAGCATGTGAAGAAGGAGGCGCATGTGAAGAAGGAGGAGCATGTGAAGAGGCAGGAGCATGTGAAGAGGGAGGAGCATGTGAAGAGGGAGGAGCATGTGAAGAAGGAGGAGCATGTGAAGAGGGAGGAGCATGTGAAGAGGGAGGAGCATGTGAAGAAGGAGGAGCATGTGAAGAGGGAGGAGCATGTGAAGAAGGAGGAGCATGTGAAGAGGGAGGAGCATGTCAAGAGGGAGGAGCATGTGAAGAGGGAGGAGCATGTGAAGAAGGAGGAGCATGTGAGGAAGGAGGATTATGTGAAGAGGGAGGAGCATGTCAAGAGGGAGGAGCATGTGAAGAGGGAGGAGCATGTGAAGAAGGAGGAGCATGTGAAGAGGGAGGAGCATGTGAAGAGGGAGGAGCATGTCAAGAGGGAGGAGCATGTGAAGAGGGAGGAGCATGTGAAGAAGGAGGAGCATGTGAAGAGGGAGGAGCATGTGAAGAGGGAGGAGCATGTGAAGAAGGAGGAGCATGTGAAGAGGGGGGAGCATGTGAAGAGGGAGGAGCATGTGAAGAAGGAGGAGCATGTGAAGAGGGAGGAGCATGTGAAGAAGGAGGAGCATGTGAAGAAGGAGGAGCATGTGAAGAGGGAGGAGCCAACCACGACAACAACACCTCAACTGACAGACTGACAGTTCTGTCCTGGTTTAGACCTGGTTCAGACCTGGTTAAGTCCTGGTATAGTCCTGGTTTACTCCTGGTTTAGACCTTGTTTAGTCCTGGTTTAGTCCTGGTTTAGACCTGGTTTAGTCTTGCTCTAGACATGTTTTAGTCCTGGTTTAGTCCTGGTTTAGTCCTGGTTTAGTCCTGGTTTAGTCCTGGCTCAGCCTTTGATTGGGGCTCATCCCATTTCTCCCTCAGGTTCTCCTCTTTCTGCCTCGATTCCTCGCTCTCTTGTCGGCGGTTTCAGAATTCAAAGCTGGATTATCGTGAGCTCCGGCTGATCGTTTATCCCAAATATTCGAACCGCGCGTCTTCTCGTTACACGTCGCCGTGGCTTTGACCCATTTAAGTCTTAATCTGAGACATGCTGAGGAGAGAGAGACGTTTAACCCAAATCAAACACCCAGGTACGAGGCAAATGCGACAAACGTGAGAAGGGAACTCGCCCGAGTACGTTTTGAACCAAACTGCATTTTGTCGTTTCCAAAACTCAAAATCAAAAAACTTAAGTAATAATAATAGCAATAGAAGTAATAATAGTAACAATAGTAACAATAGTAACAACAGTAATTAAAGGCCCTCGCCCCCCTTGCGACCGCGGGGTACTGATCCCCCCGCCTACATCACCCCTCCCCCACAAACAGTACCACCTTTATACTACTTGAGGATATTTGGGGGGATATGGGGATATTTGAGGATATTTGTGGATATTTGTGGATAGTTGTGGATATTTGTGGATATTTGAGGATATTTGTGGATATATGTGGATATTTGAGGATATTTGTGGATATTTGAGGATATTTGAGGATATTTGTGGATATATGTGGATATTTGAGGATATTTGTGGATATTTGAGGATATTTGGGGGCTATTTGAGGATATTTGTGGATATTTGAGGATATTTGGGGATATTTCTGGTAGTTTCCCGCCTGAGCCGCAGGGTCAGCACCTTGTATGGGACGACCACAGCTGAACCGCCGCTGATGCCAATGATCGGCAACGACGTCTGAGTCGAGAGGAAGTCCAGGATCTGAGCCACTTCTGCCACCTACGAAATACAGAGGAAACACAAGTCAACTACATGTAGGACTAAACCAGGACTAAAGCAGGACTAAAGTAAGACTAAACCAGGACTAAACCAGGACTAAACCAGGACTAAACCAGGACTAAAGCAGGACTAAAGCAGGACTAAACCAGGACTAAAGCAGGACTAAAGCAGGATTAAATTAAGACTAAACCAGGACTAAACCAGGACTTAACCAGATCTAAACCAGGACTAAAGCAGGACTAAAGCAGGACTAAAGTAAGACTAAACCAGGACTAAACCAGGACTTAACCAGATCTAAACCAGGACTAAAGTAGGACTAAAGCAGGTGTTGTATATTGAGAGAAGCAGAGGTTTTGCCTGCAGCTGTCTGTGTGGAGAGTGAGTCAGAGCAGCCTGAGCCCTGGGCCCTGACTCTGCTGTGTGTGTGTGTGTGTTTGCTCTGCCCCTTCCCCGAGCCTCACAAAAACACTCACACGGATTTTACACGTTTGTGGAGATCTGGAGTTCTCCACAAACCGTCACGGACTTGTTCTGAGCGTTTCTGACTCAAACCACCTTCTAGCTAGCTTTTGTTTATTACCCCGTGGTAATCCCCTCTGCTGCCAGTAGATGGAGCGCTAAAATTGGAATGAATAAATCGATTATGAGTAAAAAACAATTTGTTTTTTGATTCGTACTTCCTGTTCTTGTAAAATAACCAATTAACTGTCGGCGTGTTTCCCGACACTTTGATCAAGAGAATTTTTTTCTTTGTTTATCACAAGAGACTTTTTGTAATGTTAATTTTTACATGCTGACAAGAGCTTTTCCGTGATCAATTATTGTCCATTAAAACTGCCAGGAATTCATTCTCATTTACTTTTTTCAATTTGGAAACCTTCAATTATAATGGATCTCTCTGAGTTAATTCACTTTTAGATTTACAAACATTATTACTTTGGTCTCGCTTGGATGAAATGAATTTTTTTTTGCATCCACTTCTTTATTTTAACTACTGTAAAATATACTTGTGTCATCTGCGAATAGTATAGCTTTTATTTACTGTGATACCACAAATATATCATTAATGTATAAATTGAATAGCTTTGGCCCTAAAACCGAGCCCTGAGGGACACCACACACACTACCATGTTTTTTAGATGCATACAGAACTAACGCAGGACTAAAGCAGGACTAAAGCAGGTCCAAAACAGGTCTAAAGCAGGACTAAAGCAGGACAAAAGCAGGTCTAAAGCAGGTCTAAATCAGGACTAAAGCAGGACTAAAGCAGGACAAAAACAGGACTAAAGCAGGACAAAAGCAGGACTAAAGCAGGACAAAAGCAGGACTAAAGCAGGACAAAAGCATCCATCCACTTCTTTATTTTAACTACTGTAAAATATACTAGTGTCAGCTGTGAATAGTATAGCTTTTAATTACTTTGATACCTCAAATATATCATTAATGCATAAATTGAATAGCTTTGGCCCCAAAACAGAGCCCTGAGGGAGCCCACACACACTACCATGTTTAGCCTTCCACCTTCCCATTTTGTCAATATATTTTTCAGCTTTTTTGTGAGATAATTTCCAGTTTCCAGCAACTCGTCTGTGATTGATCAGTGTCAAAAGCTTTTTTTTCAAATCAACAAAAATCCCCATGATTCTTTTTATCGAGTGAGATGAGTGATTTCCTCTGATGAGTGATTTCCTCACAAAGTTGTTCTTTGTGTTCTAAATCCAGATCTGTGGTAGCAGAGAAACTGGTCTGTAATTTGTAAAGTTGAATATATGTGTTAGTTATTAGTTATGAATGACACGAGGCAGATGTACTATGTTATTAATTACATTTTTTGTCTATATCATGACAATCTCTGGACGCTCTGGATTTTATTCTTGAGAACAATCTTTATTACCTCTTGTGCATTTGTTGCAGACGGAAAAACAGAATATGGATTTCTTTCAATGTGACTTTGAGACTATTATCAGGACCAACATTTCAAAAAGAATTATTGATGCTATTTAGGATATAATTTAAGTTTTGTCCTTGTTTGATTAGTCGGTTTAATGTGCCACACGTTGCTTTCATATAATTTCTATTTTAACGTACTATTTCCCTATGATATAATTGTTTGTTCATTCTAATATAAATCTATTTGATTATTTTTTTTATATCAAGACTTTCCAAATAAATACATGATCAATCAAAGTGTTTACTCTATTTTGACATTTTTACTTAATATTGCCTAATGTCTTTTCTTGTGTCTTAAGAAACATCACGATTATCAAACTATGACTACATTTTTATATTAAATATATATATATATACCGTATTTTCCGGAGTATAAGACGCATTTTTGGTGGAAATTTATTTGATAAAATCCAGGACCAAGAACAGACATTTCATCTTAAAATGCAGTTTAAAATTAAATACATTTTATTTTAATTAAAAAGAAAGAACTGTGGTAAGTGGGTTAGTAAGGTATGTTAACGTAACATATTAAGTTATTCAGATAACTATAGCATAAAGAACATGCTAACAAGTTTACCAAAGCATCAGTTTTACCCCAAATCACTAAATCCATTGAATTCTTCTTCCTCTGTGTCACTTCTAAACAACTCCACAAACTCCAGAGGTAGAGGAAGTGCAGATTCTTCTTCTGCGTCGCTCAGAGCCTAGAGCGCCCTCTTGTGGTTGTCAGTGTGAAAATAACGAATAATATCACATATAAGTCGCTCTGGAGTATAAGTCGCACCCCGGCCAAAACTGTGAAAGAAGGTGCGACTTATAGTCCGGATACTACGGTAGTCGATGCAGCTACAATTAATTTGAGACAATCGCGTAAACATCACTAACGAACGAAGCAAAGTGAACGAAGACAAACACGACGGCAAGCGAAGCGGTCCGAACCCGGTGGAGTCTCACCTGCGCGTCGTCGCCGTAGGCCACGTCGTCCTCGAACACGACGGCGTGCAGCTTCTCCGTCGCCATGGTGTCGCAGAGCTTGGTGAGCAGGTCGCGCGGGTTGGTGTCGTTGACCAGGACCGTGACCGGGCTCACCGCCACCGGCAGGTCGGCGAAGTTCTCGGCGCTGAGCCGCCCGCGCACCTCGCTCTGGTAGCTGGAGCCACAGAACACCACGGCCACGTTGACGCTCGGGTGCAGGGCCAGCGGCCGCGCCTCCAGGGCTGGCGGCAGGGCGCGGCAGAGGAGCAGGAGCACAGGGGGGAGGAGCCAGGGGAGACGGGGGCGGAGCGGGGGGGAAGCGGGGCGGGGCATGCTGGCTCACTGCGGCCTGGAGAGAGAAGGGTTGAACGTACAGTATGTGAGATTATGGTACGATTGAAGGGGTCATTTAGCACAGGGACCGCTATGGTGTTGCCACGACAACGACAGTCACAAAAACAGAACTAAAGTTGGAAGTGAATCAGAATTATACATTTTCCTCTGAAGGCCAATTAACAAAACTTATTTCTGTAGGAATACCAAGTTTGGGTCGTGGCTAAAGCTAGCGTGACAGGAACAGTTTTGCCTCATTTCTTTGACTTCTCTGCATGTGAGGGGCGTGGCTAAAACCTCTACGCCGAGTTTGAACCTCTCTTCATGTCTTTGGCTTTGGATCACGTCAGACGCATTATGACCTGGAAATATCAGATTGTGGCTCTTGACAAAGCGAGTGCCGTGCGGCCATAAACAGGAAACGGCTATGGCTAACGCACTACGCTAGCTTTGTGTTGCTAAGGCTCCACGTATAAGTTAGCACAAGGTTCACAACTGGTTTAGACCTGCTTCAGACCTGGTTCAGACCTGGTTCAGGCCCGGTTCAGACCCGGTTCAGACCCGGATTAGACCCGGATTAGACTCGGTTTAGACCCGGTTCAGACCCTGTTCAGTCCTGGTTTAGTCCTGGTTTAGTCCTGAATCAGACCTGGTTCAGACCCGGTTCAGACCCGGTTTAGACCTGGTTCAGACCCGGTTCAGACCCGGTTCAGACCTGGTTCTGATCTGATTTCATAAAAACATTGAGGCCAGTTTCCTCATGAGGAGCAGATCATTTCCATTTGACCCACTTGGATCTGGAGCGAGCAGAACGTTCCTCCAGGACTCTGACTCTGACTCAGGCTCCAGCTCCAGCTCCAGCTCCAGCTCCAGGTGAGCGACTTTCAAGCGCCGGAACTACAGTGTTTTTGAACTTGTCTTGACACCTTCAGCCTGATCAAGGACAACCACATTAACAGGCGTCATTTCCATAATCACAGTCGAGTTCTATCAAAATACTGGTCCGAAACTCGCGGCTCGGCTGAAACGGCGTGTAAATTGTGACATAATTCCTGGCTGTAATCCGGGTTTGTTTCGGCACTGGCCCTTTAGTTCCGGGCCGGGCCGTTCTGGGCCGCGCAACAATCCGATCTAATCCCGGCCCGTAATCACCGGAGTCGGCCACTAAAACACTGTTTGGAGCCGCCACCGGGATTAAGGACAACGACGGGCAAAACACACGGCACATACCAGCCAGGGGGGGAGAGGGGGGAGGGGGAGGAGAAAGGGGGAGGGGGAGGAGAAAGGGGAAGGGGGAGGAGAAAGGGGGAGGGGGAGGAGAAAGGGGAAGGGGGAGGAGAAAGAGCTTTGATTGTCTCTGATTGAAAACGTGTCATTTCCATTTGAACCGTATCAGTTTTATTGACCACAGACACTGATCCTTTTATCGTCGATTCAAAGCGTCTGAAGCTTCACAGACCAAAGGAAGCGTCCTTCACAAACTGGACCTGGAAGTTTAGATCCCAGAGTCCAGGTTTAGTCCTGGTTTAGACCTGGTTTAGTCCTGGTTTAGACCTGGTTTAGTCCTGGTTTAGTCCTGGTTTAGACCTGGTTTAGTCCTGGTTTAGACCTGATTTAGACCTGATTTAGACCTGGTTTAGTCCTGGTTTAGTCATGGTTTAGTCCTGGTTTGTTCCTGGTTTAGTCCTGGTTTGGTCCCGGTTTAGACCTGGTTTAGTCCTGATTTAGACCTGATTTAGACCTGGTTTAGTCCTGGTTTAGTCCTGGTTTGGTCCTGGTTTAGTCTCAGTTTGGTCCCGGTTAAGTCCTGGTTTAGTCCTAGTTTAGACCTGGTTTTGTTTCCATTAAAGCTGGTCTTAATGAGACCCGTGTGGCCAGAGCAGGTAATTAAAGCCACTTTTAATTAAACTGGATCATTTTTAATTTTAAACTCTTGATAATTAAACCACCAGAGGATTAAACTCATTAAGACCTGGTTAAGTCCTAAAGAGGAGGACAGCACAGAAGACTGGTTTAGTCCTGGTTTAGTCCTGGTTTAGTCCTGGTTTAGTCCTGGTTTAGTCCTGGTTTAGTCCTGGTTTAGTCCTGGTTTAGTCTTGAACAGAACTCCTGCTCATTGGAGTAAACCTGAAAATGTAAAATGTTTTATTTTTTTTAATTCTCTCTCTCTTCTCCCTCTCTTCCCCCTCCATCACTCTCTTCCCCCTCTCTTCCCTCTCTCTTTCCTCTCTCTTTCCTCTCTCTTTCCTCTCTCTTTCCTCTCTCTTTCCTCTCTCTTTCCTCTCTCTTTCCTCTCTCTTCCCCCTCTCTTCCCCCTCTCTTCCCCCTCTTGTCTTTCTCTCTTTCTCTCTTCCCTCTCTCTTCCCTCTCTCTTCCCCCTGTCTTCTACCTGTCTTCCCCCTCTCTTCCCTCTCTTCCCCCTCTCGTCTCTCTGATTAAATTAAAGCGTGTTTCGGTCGTCGTGGCGACACACGTGTGATTCTCTGGAGCAGATTTATGCACATTTTAAACTCTTTTAAGACGTGGTTAAAGTAGATAATTAGGCGTTGATTTCATACAATGTTTTAATGAACTATCAAGAGAATGATAAAAGGTCGAGAGCTCAAAGCCTGCTCCCGTGAGAGAGTGAGGTGTTCTGGTGAGGAAGGGAGGAAGGGAGGAAGGAAGGGAGGAAGGGAGAAAGGGAGGAAGGGAGGAAGGGAGGGCATCTGAGGGAAAGAGGACGGTAACTAGTCTGTTTTGGAGCCACGTTTCCACTGGTTCACTTTGGTCTGGTCCTGAAGTGTCTCAATCTCTGGTCCGTTTCTCTGATCTTAAGTGTCTCCACTGAGAGGTTCAGGCTCCCAAAGAGGTCTGGCTCTTTTGGGCTCCAGCACTTTAGCTCAGGGGGAGGAGCATCACAGCACAGCCAGATGATTGGACGAGAGAGAGAACGCAGACTCAACGCCAAAACAAGACGGCAAAAAGCAAAATGAAACACAAAAATCTCCAAACTCTGACTTGATCTCGTGCTAAACGCCGTGTTTCCACTGATGCTAAGTTATACTGCGAGCCTTAGCAACGCAAAGCTAGCAAAGTGCGTTAGCAACAGCCGTTTCCTGTTTATGGCCGCACGGCACTCGCTTTGTCAAGAGCCACAATCTGATATTTCCAGGTCATAATGCGTCTAACATTAGCATTAGCATTAGCATGACATAAAGAGAGGTTCAAACGCGGCGTCGAGGCTTTGAGAGAAGTCAAAGAAATGAGGCAAAACTGTTCCTGTGCATGCTAGCTTTAGCCACGCCCCTCACACACGCTAGCTTTAGCCACACCCCTCACACACGCTAGCTTTAGCCACGCCCCTCACAAACACTAGCTTTAGCCATGCCCCTCACACACACTAGCTTTAGCCATGCCCCTCACACACGCTAGCTTTAGCCACGCCCCTCGCAAACACTAGCTTTAGCCACGCCCCTCACACACACTAACTTTAGCCACGCCCCTCACACACACTAGCTTTAGCCATGCCCCTCACACACGCTAGCTTTAGCCACGCCCCTCACACACGTTCAGCCCTGGTTAAGTTCTGGTTCAGTCCTGGTTAAGTCCTGGTTCAGTCCTGGTTAAGTCTTGGTTAAGTCCTGGTTAAGTCTTGGTTAAGTCTTGGTTAAGTCTTGGTTAAGTCCTGGTTAAGTCCTGGTTCAGTCTTTAGTCCACACTTGTCTCTCTTCTGCTCTCGTCCTCGTTTTACCCGGAGTCTAATCTCTCTCTCCATCTGCCGTCGCATCATTTGTTTCATTCCACAGGAAGTTAGCTCGCTGCTAGCGCGCCGCCGGATCCGTCCGCGCTAGCGCCGCGGCTAATGCACACACTTTAGGATCCACTGTCAACAACGTTAAAATGTAAAAAATGTAATTCACTTTTGTTTATCTGCAAAATATCTGTTTCAGATCGATGTGTTGGATTCAGGAGCCGGTTTGTGTATTCTTTTGTGTTTTGTCCATTTAACTTAAGTATTTTAGTTTTTACTTTTACTCCAGATTCATTTTCTAGTCTTTAGTTTATTTTGTGTCATTTTAGTCACAGTTTTGGTCTTTATAATTACTTTTTATTTATGTCCGAATGTCCCACACTGCGGCTTTAAACTGCAGTCACTCACGACAGGCCCCGCCCACAACAACGCCCTAATACATAAACACATAGTAGTTTTGTTTTCATACTACAACGTACTGCGACTCAAAGTATTCAGAGTATTCCGAACGCAGTATTCTGACAAAGTAACAGAATAAAGTCGGTTTTATTCAATTCAGTTGAATCTTTCTTAACAACAACAACAACAACAACAACAAAGTGATGGACCTTAATTACTTTTGTCATTTTTAAAAGTGTGAATTGACTTTGGGCGATTGTGAAGCGGCCGGCGTTCTTCGCTCGTCATTATTCCCGTCGCCCGTCGCACGTATGAATAACTTATGTCGCGCTCGGGCCCTTCTCCGCCGTAATGAGCGCTTTATCCGACGACCTCTGACCCCGCCCCCTCGCCGCGCCGCCAGACGGATGTGACAGGCCCAACAGCAAATCGTTACGGCGCGTGGCGGTGCCCCCTGGTGGCTTCCCCCGAGCGTGCGGCGCGCCCGGAGTCCTGTCAGTCACGACGTAGAGCCGCTGCTCGTGCGGCGGAGGGATACACGGCGCGAGGGGCGTGAAAAGGCCAGATTCAGACACATGCTAATTTAGAGTGACGAGTTAAGTAGGACTGACGAGGGCTTTAAGAACGAGGAGGATCCCACACGTCTGATGGAGGGAGACATGGACCGGCCTCCTGCTGGTGCCAGAGTCAGGACTAAACATGGACCGGCCTCCTGCTGGTGCCAGAGTCAGGACTAAACATGGACCGGCCTCCTGCTGGTGCCAGAGTCAGGACTAAACATGGACCGGCCTCCTGCTGGTGCCAGAGTCAGGACTAAACATGGACCGGCCTCCTGCTGGTGCCAGAGTCAGGACTAAACATGGACCGGCCTCCTGCTGGTGCCAGAGTCAGGACTAAACATGGACCGGCCTCCTGCTGGTGCCAGAGTCAGGACTAAACATGGACCGGCCTCCTGCTGGTGCCAGAGTCAGGACTAAACATGGACCGGCCTCCTGCTGGTGCCAGAGTCAGGACTGAACATGGACCGGCCTCCTGCTGGTGCCTCCTGTAAACCATGAGTGTATTTTGCAGAACATTTCCCCTTTAATCACGCGCTCTGCCTCGTTTGTTCGTCACGTGACAGAAAACGGTTCCGATCCCGCCTCGTCATAATCACGTCTTTGATTGTCGCGTAACGAGTCGCGTCAAACTCGTCAGATTAAAGTCGTTACAAACTCCACGTGTGTCTGTCAGGCTCATAATCCACTGAAGCGCTCTTTGTGGAAGACGCCGCGCTTCCATCCATTATTCCATCCATTATTCGTGCGCGTGCTCTGCTTCTGTCAAACGGCGTCTTCTCGTGAGGGAAGGCGTTCTTCTGGCCCAGATCTGCTCCGGAGCCGCTCCAGGACCACGCCCCTTCCCCACAGTCCGTCTGTCAAAGAAGCGGCTCCGGGATCCAGAGGAGCCGACGAGTTTGGAGACGAGTTTACGGGGGAAAAGTGTGACGGAAAATCTGAGGACGACGAGGTTGAGCAAACGTGGACTAAAGGAAGTCTGAAGCAGGTTTGAAACAGGGTCTGAAACAGGTCTAAACCAGGGCTAAACCAGGGCTAAACCAGGTCTAAACCAGGGCTAAACCAGGGCTAAACCAGGTCTAAACCAGGGCTAAACCAGGGCTAAACCAGGGCTAAACCAGGTCTAAACCAGGGCTAAACCAGGGCTAAACCAGGTCTAAACCAGGGCTAAACCAGGTCTAAACCAGGTCTAAACCAGGTCCAAACCAGGACTGAAACAGGACTAAACCAGGACTAAACCAGGACTAAACCAGGTCTAAACCAGGTCCAAACCAGAACTAAACCAGGACTAAACCAGGGCTAAACCAGGACTGAAACAGGACTAAACCAGGACTAAACCAGGACTAAACCAGGTCTAAACCAGGGCTAAACCAGGGCTAAACCAGGACTAAACCAGGTCTAAACCAGGGCTAAACCAGGTCTAAACCAGGACTGAAACAGGACTAAACCAGGACTAAACCGGGTCTAAACCAGGTCTAAACCAGGATTGAAACAGGACTAAACCAGGTCTGAACCAGGATTAAACCAGGACTAAACCAGATCCAAACCAGGACTAAATCAGGACTAAACCAGGTCCAAACCAGGACTAAACCAGGTCTGAACCAGGACTAAACCAGGTCCAAACCATGTCTAAACAAGGGCTAAACCAGGACTAAACCAGGTCAAAACCAGGACTTAACCAGGACTAAACCAGGACTAAAGCAGCAGAATCCTTTTCCATTTACAAAACCATAATATCACGATGTCATAGCAATAAAGAGTTTCTCTGTTTTATCCACGATTGACACAAGTTTAAATTTAAACACAATTTTGTCATAAAAAAATCGAAAGTGTCGAATGTTTTGCATAAACTAGTTTTTGTTTCATGTTTTACTAAAAACACCAACATTTTACAAATGTCACAAATCATTTTGGTAAAAATGGAAATAGGAAACTTTCAGTTTTTCCTACTCAAAACGCTTTAAAAACCTACATTCTTCAATCTTTAAAACAAAAATACATCGAAACAATTCAAATCAATTTCAAACATAAAATTCTGCATCATATCGACATTTATTCAGAGTTTTTGTTTTTACAGTAAAAACTGACTCACCGTCACTTTTCATCCATCGTCTGTCGCTTTGTTTCCCTCAAAAAAGAAAAGAAAAAATCTAAATTCAGTTTTACAATCCTCGTGGTAACGCGCCGTGAAGCCGGGCCACAAAAACACATTCAAGATCAACCAAAATGGCAAAAAAAACGAAAAACTCAAATCCAGTGTTTTTCAGCTTCAGACATTTTTTTAAAAAACAACAGAAACAGTCAGAGTTTTGTGATGGCGATAATCCAGTTTGAGCGAAAATGTTCCGCTCCTCTCGAAGGAAGAAAATCGACAAATTGTGAAACTCCAGAAAAAAGAAAGAATAAATGCTGATTTTCAATTTCAAGGGAAAAACAAAAAAGCCAGTGCGTTTGGTTTTTAAAAGAAAGGTCAAGTATGAAATATTTTTCTGCAGGTTTGAACAAAAAAACAGGAAAAACAAGATTATGGACAAAAACTGTTACAAAATCAGTCTAATTTTTAGGGTAAAAACGATTTTAATTCGAAAAACAAACGCTGGAGAAAAACACTTCATATTTTCCGTTTTAACTTTTTGTCAATTCTATTGTTGTTTTTTTCTTTTGACAATTTTCCCAAAAACAAATCAAAGTTTAGTGACGTCAAAAATTAGTTTTGAGTCCTTCCTCAGTTTTGTCGTAAATAAAGAAAAATCTGAATTTTTTATTTGAATTTATTAAAGGTTGTGCCAAATTTGAAAACGTCCTCCCATTTTCACCCCAAAAAACAATTTGGCCAAAAAAATCACTAAATCTGAAAACGACTCTTTGATTGAATTTCAATTGAAATTTCAATTAAAAAAAACTCTGAATTTCTGATTGTTATTTTCCATGTCTTCCAAAAACGTGACTAAATTTGCCACATTTACTACATTTATGTGCACGCTAAACCCTCAAAATTGCACATATTTACGGTGAATTCCTTCCACGTTTCCCGGTTTGTGAAGTCGTGACAAAAATTCAAAAATCTCCTCAAATTTTGTGGTAAAAAATCTTGAAAAATCATAAATTCCTTGAGAAGTTTCCCACTCAAACCATCTCAGTTTTGGATGGTTTTGCTCGGATGCCCTTTCTTTTCCATTCCCCGCGACGTGAAAAGTTCTCAGCGTCTTTCCGTCCGCTCTTCACGTCCCTCTCGCTCGCCCGCCGCACACTTCTGCCTTTTCCCTCCGAACATTTCTTTTTGTCTTTTTTTGTCTTTTTGTTTTTTTTTTACATTTGTGAGATTTGTGTTTGGGCTCCCGAGGCACAGATGGCAGCTCGGCTCTGTTTCCCACCGACTGTTGCTCCTGCGCTCTGTCTGTCTGTAATCCTCCTCTCTCTCTCTCTCTCTCTCCCTCTCTCTCTCCTCTCTCTCCTCCCCCCTCTCTCTCTCTCTCTCTCTCTCTCCCTCTCCCTCTCTCTCTCTCTCTCTCTCTCTCTCTCCCTCTCTCTCTCTCTCGTTCGCCCTGTCTGAGTCGAGTGAAAATCACAACCAGGATTTACCAAGTGAACAGGATTTTTTTTCCTCTCTCTTTTCTACTTTCATTTTCTCCCCCTCTCTCCCCCCTCTCTCTCTGTCTCTCTCCTTCCCCCTCTCTCTCTCTCCTCCCCCCTCTCTCTCCTCCCCCTCTCTCTCTCCTCTCTCTCCTCCCCCTCTCTCTCTCTCTCCTTCCCCCTCTCTCTCTCTCCTCCCCCCTCTCTCTCCTCCCCCTCTCTCTCTCCTCTCTCTCCTCCCCCTCTCTCTCTCTCTCCTCCCCCTCTCTCTCTCTCTCTCTCTCTTCCCCCTCTCTCTCTCAGATTAAAGGAGAAGTAGTAACTGATCTGATTACATGTTTTGTAAAAACTCGTCTTGTGCTTCAAAATCTGGATTATTTTCTCAAAGTCTTAACAATAAAAATAGTCACATATTTAACACATTGAGAAGGATTCATTCGGTTTAGTCCTGGTTTAGTCCTGACTAAGACCTGGTTCAGACCCGGATTAGACCTGGTTTACATCTGGTTTAGACCTGGTTTAGACCTGGTTTAGAATATAAAATGTGATATTTCCAGGTCATTATGCGTCTAACATTAGCATTAGCATTAGCATGACATAACGAGAGGTTCAAACGCGGCGTAGAGGCTTTGAGAGAAGTCAAAGAAATGAGGCAAAACTGTTCCTGTGCACGCTCGCTTTAGCCACGCCCCTCACATACACACAAACTAGAATTGTCGGTGTAATCCCTCATTCGTCCAGGCGTGTTCCATAGTAGAAAAAGCTTCAGTTGTAGTCATCTGGACTCAAACAGAAATGGAGGGCTCAGATTCAATCTTCCTGGTATCTATAATGGTATACTGAACCCCTGGAAAAGTAGAGGACCAGGACCAGGACATTTAGATGCTAATCAGGTACTCAGGGTGGTTGAGCCAGGGTCTCACAAAGACAAAGAGGATTCTAATAGCCCATTAAGATTCTGAATAGGCTAGCTCGGTAGATACAAGGGGGGAGTTTCTGTTGAAACAAACAACTCTTTCTACTTCAGGAAGGCTCCTCCCAATGGGCGGGTCTTACCACAGAACAGTATTAATATCGGAGTTCTCGACCTAAATTCTTTTATTGACAATGACTCTTGGATGAGAGTCGAAACGTCTATTTTTTCAAACTGAGTCCAGATGACTACAACTGAAGCTTTTTCTACTAAACAAACTAGAATTATTAAACGTCTTTTATGACTCGCTCAGATCGATCTCAGGGTTGTTGCCATGGAAACAAATCATCACAGAGGGATTCAGCACAGTTAGAAGAACAGTAGAAGTTTCATGTGGACTTTAATCCAAACTTTTCACTCTTAAATTATTCCTCCCCTGCGCCCCGAGCCTCGACCCGAGCCTCGACTCGAGCCATGTCCCGAGCCACGCCCCGAGCCACGTCCCAAGCCACGCCCCGAGCCGCGCCCCGTCCTGAGCCGCTCGGATCATCGCTCTGCTGCCGGTGAGATGATTCCAGTTAATCTGTGTGAGACATATGCTCACACTCAACATCTGCGGCGGACAGCTGGACTCCGGCGGCCGTTTGAAGGCTCAGGGGCCAAGGCGGGCTCTGGACCGTGACCTCTGACCTGTGGCACTGTGAAAGGCTGCGAGCAGAGCAAATGTGGTGTGTTTCCCACTCACGCTGACAGGAGAGGCCACGCCCCTTTACTGTGAAAGCACCGCCCACTAATCCACAATATCAAGGTTTAATATTAGATGAATCATTGCAAACTACTGTGTTATTTTGTGTCTGTGATGTGGGCCTCAAAACGGTGTTATAACAGTGTGTAGTATGTGTAGTACATACATATATAGTATCTTTGCTGTTCCTGCACCTTTCTGGACCGAGATGTCTGATGTTTTTTTCTGGATCTTCTCAAGCCATTCCTCCAGTTTGGGGGCTGATACCTTCAGGCTCCAGGCCTTCTCCAGCTCCTCTCTGAGGCCTATTTCTCTAGTTTCTCGTGTTCCTTTTTCCGGATGTTTCCATCCCATGTACTGCACTGTCCACCACCACGGCTTTCCTCTGACCCTTGTCGACCACCACTATGTCTGGTTGGTTCTCCCCATTCTGTCTGTCTGTATCTGGAAGTCCCACAGGACCTTGGCTCGGTCGTTCTCCACCACCTTTGGTGGTGTTTCCCACTTTGTCCTTGGGGTCTCCAGCCCGTACTCTGCTCAGATGTTTCTGTACACTATGCCAGCTCCTGGTGATGGAGCTCCATGCATGCTGTCCCTGCAGCATTGCAGTTATGTGCTGGATGGTCTCAGGGCCCCCTTTGCACAGCCTAGACCTTGGGTCTTGTCTGGTGTGGTAGATCTGGGCCTCTATTGTTGTACATGTGTGTTCTCAGGTTGTACACGTGTGTTCTCAGGTTGTACACGTGTGTTCTCAGGAGGTTGTACACGTGTGTTCTCAGGTTGTACACGTGTGTTCTCAGGTTGTACACACGTGTTCTCTGGTTGTACATGTGTGTTCTCAGGTTGTACACGTGTGTTCTCAGGTTGTACACACGTGTTCTCAGGTTGTACACGTGTGTTCTCAGGTTGTACACGTGTGTTCTCAGATTGTACACGTGTGTTCTCAGGTTGTACACACGTGTTCTCAGGTTGTACACACGTGTTCTCAGGTTGTACACACGTGTTCTTAGGTTGTACACACGTGTTCTCAGGTTGTACACACGTGTTCTCAGGTTGTACACGTGTGTTCTCAGGTTGTACACACGTGTTCTCAGGTTGTACACACGTGTTCTCAGGTTGTACACACGTGTTCTTAGGTTGTACACACGTGTTCTCAGGTTGTACACACGTGTTCTCAGGTTGTACACGTGTGTTCTCAGGTTGTACACACGTGTTCTCAGGTTGTACACACGTGTTCTCAGGTTGTACACACGTGTTCTCAGGTTGTACACGTGTGTTCTCAGATTGTACACGTGTGTTCTCAGGTTGTACACACGTGTTCTCAGGTTGTACACACGTGTTCTCAGGTTGTACACACGTGTTCTTAGGTTGTACACACGTGTTCTCAGGTTGTACACACGTGTTCTCAGGTTGTACACGTGTGTTCTCAGGTTGTACACACGTGTTCTCAGGTTGTACACACGTGTTCTCAGGTTGCAGGGCGCTCCGGCTGCTCTCAGGTGTTACACGCGCCTGAGGCTCTGGAGCTGGGACACTTCCTGGGTGTTTCCCAAAGTCTGGATACATCACCTCGTCTCTGAAGTCACATCCTTCAAACTCAGGTCAGAGAGTTTAAAGGAAAAAAGCTGCAGTCACCGATGAAAGAAAATGTTTACACCTTTAAACCAGGGTCACATGGTTTAGACCCAGTTCAGAGCTGGTTCAGACCTTGTTTGGTCCTGGTTTGGACCTGGTTTAGTCCTGGTTTGGACCTGGTTTAGTCCTGGTTTGGTCCTGGAGAAAGCCTGTTTCTGACTCTTCTTTTCCGCGCCTCGTGTCTCCAAAGTCACAGTTTCTCCGTTTCTAACACGTAGTTTTACACATATTTACGCGGCGTCGGAATCGTCTCGTTCTGGCAGTCGCAGATTGCACTTTGCAAACTATTTTCACACGTTTGTATTTTTAGCCGGTGTTAAAGGCCCGTCACCTGACCGCGCTGTTAAGAGCCAAACTGAGGAGGAGACGTCTGGAGAGCCATCAAACACGCCAACCACCACCACCAAGAAGAAGAAGAAGAAGAAGAAGAAGAAGAGGAAGAAGAGGAGGAGGAAGAAGAAGAGGAAGAAGGTGAAGAAGAAGAAGAAGAAGAAGAGGAAGAGGAAGAGGAAGAAGAGGAGGAGGAAGAAGAAGAGGAAGAAGGTGAAGAAGAAGAAGAAGAAGAAGAAGAAGAGGAAGAGGAAGAGGAAGAGGAAGAGGAGGAAGAAGAGGAGGAAGAAGAAGAAGAAGAAGAAGAAGAAGAAGAAGAAGAAGAAGAAGAAGAAGAAGAAGAAGAAGAAGAAGAAGAAGAAGAAGAAGAAGAAGAAGAAGAAGAAGAAGAAGAAGAAGAAGAAGAAGAAGACAGATGTGCTTAATTTAATGTTTTTTATTTATTTGTATTTATTGTATTCGGTGAAATGCGTTAGAGTTTTACAAGTTTGTCCAGGACGACGCGGCTCTGTTTGTGTTTGTGATCAGAGCAGATGTTTGAACAAAGCAGAATCACAAAGTCAATAACAACAAGAGAGAGAAGGGTCAGGACACAGGGGGGAGGGGAGAGAGAGAGAGTAAGAGAGAGAGGGGGGAGAGGAAGAGAGAGAGAGAGGAAGAAAGAGAGAGAGGGAGAGAGAGGGATCAGGAAACAGGGGGGAGAGAGAGAGTGAGAGAGAGAGGGAGAGAGAGAGAATAGTCAGGAGACAGGGGGAGAGAGAGAGAAAGGGAGGAGAGGGGTCAGGAAACAGGGGGAGAGAGAGTGAGAGAGGGAGGGAGAGAGCGACAGACAGAAAACAAGAGCATGTGAGTCAAAGAGAGAGATAAAGCGTCTGAGAGAGAGTGAGGGTGAGAAGGGAAAAATAGAGGACAAAAAGAAAAGCAAATGGTACGGAGGGAGAGAGAGAGGGAGGACAAACAAAAGAAAGAGGTGAAAGGATTGAAAGAAAATAACTGAATAAAAAGGAGAGAGAGAGAGAGAGAGAGTACAGAATCCAAAGAGCAGGATTGGCTGTAGAAATACTTTCATTATTATCAGACACAAACGTGATTCTGAGATGAATCTACAGTTCAAACAGCAGCAGCGCCCCCTGGTGGTGCTCAGGAGGAACGTGCTAGAAAACTGGTTTAGTCCTAGTTTTGACCTGGTTTAGTCCTGGTTTAGACCTGATTTAGTCCTGGTTTAGTCTTGGTTTAGTCCTGGTTTAGTCCTGGTTTAGACCTGGTTTAGTCCTGGTTTAGTCTTGGTTTAGTCCTGGTTTAGTCCTGGTTTAGACCTGGTTTAGTCCTGGTTTAGACCTGGTTTAGTCCTGGTTTAAACCTGGTTTAGACTCGGTTTAGTCCTGTTTAAATAAAGTTTTGAAAAATCGGTTATCCAAAGCGGTTGGTAACTTCAGCTCCACGGACAGAGGAAGAGGTTGGTAATGTCAGCACCACGGACAGAGGAAGCGGTTGGTAACATCAGCAGCACAGACAGAGGAAGCGGTTGGTAACTTCAGCACCACGGACAGCGGAAACGGTTGGTAACGTCAGCGTCACGGACAGAGGAAGCGGTTGGTAACATCAGAACCACGGACAGAGGAAACGGTTGGTAATGTCAGCACCACGGACAGAGGAAACGGTTGGTAACGTCAGCGCCACGGACAGAGGAAACGGTTGGTAACGTCAGCGTCACGGACAGAAGCGGTTGGTAACGTCAGCACCACGGACAGAGGAAACGGTTGGTAACGTCAGCGCCACAGACAGAGGAAACGGTTGGTAACTTCAGCGCCACGGACAGAGGAAACGGTTGGTAACATCAGCGGCACGGACTGAGGAAGCGGTTGGTAACGTCAGCACCACGGACAGCGGAAATGGTTGGTAACGTCAGCACCACGGACAGAGGAAGCAGTTGGTAACGTCAGCGCCACGGACAGAGGAAGCGGTTGACAACGTCAGCACCACGGACAGAGGAAGCAGTTGGTAACGTCAGCGCCACGGACAGAGGAAGCGGTTGACAACGTCAGCACCACGGACAGAGGCAGTGGATCAGAGCCAAACTGTCCAAAAGTCAAACTATCAAATAGAGAGAGAGAAACGGTGGAAGATGAGACAAAGTGTGAGCGGAGTGGAAGGAGAATGTAGATTTCAGCACCAGGGAGAGAGGCAGCAGTTTGTAACTTCAGCACCATAGACAGAAGGAGCGAAAAAAGGGGGAGAGAGGGGCATGTCAGCACCTTGGGCAGAGGGAGAGAGGGGGTGATGTCAGCACCTTGGAGAGAGGCGGTGGATCAAAGCTGTCCGCACTGGGTTGATCAAAAGGAAGACTCAAAGGACTTTGCCGACGGGAGACAGAGAATGATGAACCGTTAAAACTGACCATCGTTTGAAATCATACTTTAAATACATTTACGACTTTTATAAACCCTTGAAAACGCTCATCATCAACAGAAAGTTACATATCCCAGAATGAGGCAAAGTGAAGTCAACTGTTACTGATTCAACTGTTACTGATCTTTTCTATTAAAAAAAGAAAAGTTTTCTTGCTCAGGTCTGTATTTAAGCTTCACCCTAACCCTAATATATCTGTAGATGGGATGGAAAGCTGTGGTGGGCTCAACATTTATGTGAGTTTAGTACGTTAAAATCTCTTCTCGGCACGACTTTGGACTGTTTTTCTTCCCAAATGTTCTGGATGTGTTTGTGGTCGATCTGAGACGGCGCTCGTGACATCGGACGCTTCCAAACAAACTCCAGCGAAACAGGAAGTCAGACGAGAGGAGTTCAGCTTCAGCTGGAGCTTGTGCTCCATTTGAAGGACGGTGTCTGACAGGAGCGGTCAAGGACCAGTGCGCCGGACGCTCCCTGCATAAACATGAGTCCAGGTCCAAACCAGGTCACCTAGTTTAGTCCTGGTTTAGCCCTGGTTTAGACCTGGTTTAGTCCTGGCTTAGTCCTGGTTTAGTCCTGGTTTAGCCCTGGTTTAGTCCTGGTTTAGTCCTGGTTTAGACCTGGTTTAGTCCTGGTTTAGTCCTGGTTTAGACCTGGTTTAGTCCTGGTTTAGTCCTGGTTTAGACCTGGTTTAGTCCTGGTTTAGTCCTGGTTTAGACCTGGTTTAGTCATGGTTAAGTCCTGGTTTAGACCTGATTTAGTCCTGGTTTAGTCCTGGTTTGGACCTGGTTTAGTCCTGGTTTAGTCCTGGTTTAGTCCTGGTTTAGACCTGATTTAGTCCTGGTTTAGACCTGGTTTAGTCTTGGTTTGGACCTGGTTTAGACCCGGTTTAGTCCTGGTTTAGACCTGGTTTAGTCCTGGTTTAGTTTCCTCTCTGTTACTTACTGCTACAGATGCTAAAGGCTAAACTATTTAATAAAGTGGCACAAAGTTATAAATAAATGAACAAATGGTGCTCCTCTGGCGTAATTACAACCGCCACGTCGTCGAGAAGAAGAAGAAAACAGATATTAAAAATGTTGAGCCTCATTTACAAAGACGCGCAATAAAAAAAGCATTAATTTCCTTCTGGGCAAAACACAAACACATGAATGTTTAATGAGACCGGGATTAAAAGTGTGACGTGTGCAAAGACAACAGGGGGCGTGTCCGTGTGACCAGGAAGAGCCAGACACGCGGCGACCGACCAATGAAATGTGAAGCTGCAGCGCGTCACAACTATATGTAAATTGTTCTGAGATGTTTCCAGATGAGCCGGTTGTTAGTGGCCTCTACAGGTCGTGAGCAGTACTGCAGGAAGCTTGGTTCTTCTTCTCTCGCCACTTTTCATTTTGTGGCCGTGTTCAGAGGCACGTTCAAGCTCCGCTCGCCCCCTGGTGGTGCTCAGGAGGAACGTGCCAAAGACCGGTCGGTTCTGGTTTAGTTCTGGTTTAGTCCCGGTTTAGTCCTGGTTTAGTCCCGGTTTAGTCCTGGTTTAGTCCTGGTTTAGACCCGGTTTAGTCCTGGTTTAGAACCGGTTTAGTCTTGGTTTATAACCGGTTTAGTCCCGATTTAGACCCGGTTTAGTCTTTGTTTAGTCCTTGATTAGACCCAGTTCAGACCCGGTTTATACTGGTTTAGACCTGGTTTGTATTGGTTTAGACCCTGTTTATACTGGTTTAAACCCAGTTCAGACCTGGTTTAGTCCTAGTTTAGGTCCACTTCTTATATTGTATTTTTGATGAATTGTCATGAATGAAAATAAATGAAAACAAATCATTGTCTAATATTTGAGTCTTTAATGATATAAATTAATATCATAATTATGATAATTACATGTGTCGGATCAATTCAATCATAAAACTTAAACTCAGATTAAAACCAGACTCTGGCTCGACTGAACTTCAAATATAAAATAGTTTGAGAATAATTTCGCTCTCGTTTGTCTCACATTAAATATTCAAGCATGTGTTTCGCTCGTTTAGTCTGACGAGCAACGCCGCAGCACAAACAAACAAACTTATTTATCCCGTGATTATTCAAATCTGAACGTCGTCGAAAAGAAAAACAATCGTCATTTCAGTTCAAATTGGTTTTCTTTTCCAAACACGACTTTTTCATTCAGAAAGTGTGATTTCATAAACGTAGATTTGTCGTTTGGTCAGAGACTGAAACTTTCATAAACTCATCGAATGATTGTGACACGTAACAAAACAATTCTCGTTTGAACTCAAAAACGGACAAAAAAACATAAAAACTTGCTTTGTTTATTACAGATTTCAAACACAGAAGTATTTCAGCAGCTTCAGCAGACATTTATGGAAGAGACTGTGGCGCCCTCTTGTGGACGGCCGAAGAGCAGCTCTGCAGTAAAGGCGGCTTCAGAAGGTGCCGCTTTAATCTGACGGAAAGCAGTCAAAGTTTGGGGGTTTTGAAAAATATATGTAATTATCCTTTTATTTTACATGTTTGTTCTGAATCTGGGTTTAGGTCGACTGAGAGTTCACCAGGAGGAAGAGCGGCGGCCGAAATGGCACCAAAGTCTCACCAAAGTCTCACCGCAGTGGCACCAAAGTGGCAACAAAGTATCAAGTCTCACCGCAGTGGCAACAAAGTGGCACCAAAGTCTCATCGCAGTGGCACCAAAGTCTCACCAAAATCTTAAATGTTTAAGTACAAGGTTAAAGGACATATATTCTGCATTATTTGGATTGTCTTTGTCCTTCTAACGAGCGCAGAGACGAGCTCGTGAACAGGACGTCCACTAAAGGGGGAAATATGGCGACTGAAGACTTAAAGATGGAGAATGTATCCCAAACAAAAATCAAGAAGTGTTTCATCTTTTTTTTACAGTTTATAACGGCTTTTCCCGTGTGTTTGAGTGTTTAGTCCACATTAAACATCAAAACACGATTATATTTGATTGTGGATTTGAATTCATTGTTTATTTCGACGTTAAAAACACGGTTCAAAGGTCAAATACGCGTCCTTCAGTTTGACTCTTTGAGCCACTCGCTCACCGCTCCCCCTGCTGGCCATCGACGCCGTTACAGAATCCACGCACCGCTCCCCCTGCTGGCCATCGACGCCGTTACAGAATCCACGCACCGCTCCCCCTGCTGGCCATCGACGCCGTTACAGAATCCACGCACCGCTCCCCCTGCTGGCCATCGACGCCGTTACAGAATCCACGCACCGCTCCCCCTGCTGGCCATCGACGCCGTTACAGAATCCACGCACCGCTCCCCCTGCTGGCCATCGACGCTGTTACAGAATCCACGCACAGCCCCTTTCAACACGATTTTATAAAAAACAGACCCTGAGCCACAATTCCATAGGAATTTCTGATCGTCCCTCCGTCCCCATGACGACGGCCGCACAACGCCGCAGAACCACCCGCGAGACTCATCTGCAGGTCACGTGTTGTGGGCGTGGCATGCCGTCAAGAGTCGTGAAATGATATTAAACCCAAGAGTCATTTGTTTTTGAGCCGTTTCGTCGGCTCCGCCCACAGTAACCGCGCGGCTTTCGTCCACCGGGCGGCAGCGGCGCGCGAACATCACGAGGTTTAAACGTATTCAGAAAGGCAAGTGTAGAACAATATATTATCTCACAGAAGCTTCACCGTCTGTCGTTTATTAGTATTTAAATATAGATTTGTTCTTTTGGAGAAATGTCACTTTGTACGAGACACTGAAGGTAAAAAGTCTTAAAAAGTCACGTGAATAAAGTGACATTTCTGCACTTCAGGTCAAATTTTGTCTTTTTTTGGTGCCATTCTTGAATTTCACACACATTTCAGTCACATTTCGGATAAATTGCCGTGACATCGTGTGAATATCGAACGGAACAGTGGAGGGCGTTCGTTTTTGTCGATATCGCCCAAATCCAAGTGGAAAAAGGGCCACGCCTTCTCCCAACCAGATCCTTCTGACTGAGGTGTCAGTTGGTGTCAGTTTTTGGACTCCAGCAGCTCTTTGGCCCCGGCCGACAGGCTCAGGAGCAGCTCTCCGGCCGCCGTGGCGTGCTCTTGGGCCCAGGACAGACCCTGCTCCGACAGGACGTTGACGTCGCGGCAGGCGGGCGTGGCTCTGAGGTCCGTGGCGTGGCAGGCGGCGGCGACGGCGAGCAGCCCGAGCAGGACCAGGAGGAGGAGCTTCAGGGCGAGGCCGAGGGAGGAGCGTCTGGGCTCTGAGGCGGGTTCTGAGGCGCGCGCTCGATCTGCTGAGGGGAAACACGGAGCGGTTCAAACGCACGGGTCATTATCAACATTAACAAGAGTCTTTCTCATTTATAATTTTAATTTTTTAACTATTAACTAATTTTAACTATTTAATAAGTGAAAAATAAGAAAGGAAAAAACCTGATTATATTGTTTGTTATGGTGCATCGCCCCCTGCTGGTGTATGGCCCCCTGCTGGTGTATGGACCCCTGCTGGTGTATGGCCCTCTCCTGGTGTATGGCCCTCTCCTGGTGTATGGCCCTCTGCTGGTGTATGGCCCTCTGCTGGTGTATGGCCCTCTGCTGGTGTATGGCCCTCTGCTGGTGTATGGCCCTCTGCTGGTGTATGGCCCTCTGCTGGTGTATGGCCCTCTGCTGGTGTATGGCCCTCTGCTGGTGTATGGCCCTCTGCTGGTGTATGGCCCTCTGCTGGTGTATGGACCCCTGCTGGTGTATGGCCCTCTGCTGGTGTATGGACCCCTGCTGGTGTATGGCCCTCTGCTGGTGTATGGCCCTCTGCTGGTGTATGGCCCTCTGCTGGTGTATGGCCCCCTGCTGGTGTATGGCCCTCTGCTGGTGTATGGACCCCTGCTGGTGTATGGCCCTCTGCTGGTGTATGGTGTATCGTTGCTGGTGTATCGTTGCTGGTGTATCGTTGCTGGTGTATCGTTGCTGGTGTTTTACCTGTGGCCTTCCCGTTCTTCTTCTCCTCCTGCTTCTTCTTCTGCTGCTCCTGCGCTGCCTGTGCTGCCATCTGCTGGTTGTACTCGTGTCTGCGTCGCTCCTTCTCCTCCGCCTTCTCTCTCTTCTTCACCTCCCTCTCTCTCGCCTCGCGCTCCCTCTGCTTCAGCTCACGCTTCTTCTCCAGCTCTGAACCAGAGAGAGGCAGATTTAGAGTCCTGGTCCTGGTCCCAGTCCCGTCTCGGTCCAGTCCCAGTCCCGTCCCGTCCCGTCTCGGTCCCGTCCCGTCTCGGTCCAGTCCCGCCTCGGTCCAGTCCCGCCTCGGTCCAGTCCCGCCTCGGTCCCGCCTCGGTCCAGTCCCGTCTCGGTCCCGCCTCGGTCCAGTCCCGTCTCGGTCCCGCCTCGGTCCCGGTCCAGTCCCGGTCCAGTCCCGTCCCAGTCCCGTCCCAGTCCCGGTCCAGTCCCGTCCCGGTCCAGTCCCGGTCCAGTCCCGGTCCAGTCCCGGTCCAGTCCCGGTCCAGTCCCGGTCCAGTCCCGTCCCGGTCCGGTCCCGGTCCGGTCCGGTCCCGGTCCAGTCCCGTCCCGGTCCAGTCCCGTCCGGTCCCGGTCCAGTCCCGTCCCGGTCCAGTCCCGTCCGGTCCCGGTCCAGTCCCGTCCCGGTCCAGTCCCGTCCGGTCCCGGTCCAGTCCCGTCCCGGTCCGGTCCAGTCCCGTCCGGTCCCGTCCCGGTCCGGTCCCGTCCCGTCCCGGTCCAGTCCCGTCCCGGTCCGGTCCCGTCCCGGTCCCGTCCCGGTCCAGTCCCAGTCCAGTCCCGTCCCGGTCCCGTCCCAGTCCAGTCCCGTCCCGGTCCAGTCCCGGTCCAGTCCCGGTCCAGTCCCGGTCCAGTCCCAGTCCCAGTCCCGTCTCGTCCTGGTCCAGTCCCGTCCCGTCTCAGTCCCGTCTCGTCCTGGTCCAGTCCCGTCTCGGTCCAGTCCCGTCCCGTCCCAGTCCCGTCCCGGTCCAGTCCCGTCCCAGTCCCGTCTCGGTCCAAGTCCTGGTCCTCACCCTTTCCCCTCTGTAGCTTCTTCTGTCTGATCTTCTCTTCTTCCTCCTGGAGTCCTCTCATGTGCTCCAGAACCTGAACACAACATGTTTGTGAAGGTGACGAGAGCAGCAGATGTTTGTGACGAGAGCAGATGTTTGTGACGAGAGCAGATGTTTGTGACGAGAGCAGATGTTTGTGACGAGAGCAGATGTTTGTGACGAGAGCAGATGTTTGTGATGAGAGCAGATGTTTGTGATGAGAGCAGATGTTTGTGACGAGAGCAGATGTTTGTGACGAGAGCAGATGTTTGTGACGAGAGCAGATGTTTGTGACGAGAGCAGATGTTTGTGACGAGAGCAGATGTTTGTGACGAGAGCAGATGTTTGTGACGAGAGCAGATGTTTGTGACGAGAGCAGATGTTTGTGACGAGAGCAGATGTTTGTGACGAGAGCAGATGTTTGTGACAAGAGCAGATGTTTGTGATGAAAGCAGCAGATGTTTGTGATGAAAGCAGCAGATGTTTGTGATGAGAGCAGCAGATGTTTGTGATGAGAGCAGATGTTTGTACCTTGGCTGCACACTGCCTGCACTGCCTCTCGTCCAGACAATCTCCTGCTGCTTTTGACAAACTGAGCTCCAGAGGATTGTCCTTCAGATCCAGCCACTTCAGGCTCTGGAGCAGACACAGAACACAAACAGTAAAACCACTTTATCGTTGACATGAGCAGGAAAATTCAGCCAAACTGACCCTGAGCTGAGCGAAGCTGACGGGAAGATCCGAGAGTCTGTTCCCCAGAAGGTCCAGGTGCTGCAGGTTCACCAGGCTCCCAAAGTCCTCAGGCAGAGACTCCAGATGGTTCTTGTTCAGGTCCAGCTTCACCAGGTGCACCAGGCCACAGAACTCAGGCTGCAGGAGACCAGAGCACAGACGTGTTCAGGAGAGACCAGAGCACAGGCGTGTTCAGGAGAGACCAGAGCACAGACGTGTTCAGGAGAGACCAGAGCACAGACGTGTTCAGGAGAGACCAGAGCACAGACGTGTTCAGGAGAGACCAGAGCACAGGCGTGTTCAGGAGAGACCAGAGCACAGGCGTGTTCAGGAGAGACCAGAGCACAGGCGTGTTCAGGAGAGACCAGAGCACAGACGTGTTCAGGAGAGACCAGAGCACAGGCGTGTTCAGGAGAGACCAGAGCACAGACGTGTTCAGGAGAGACCAGAGCACAGGCGTGTTCAGGAGAGACCAGAGCACAGGCGTGTTCAGGAGAGACCAGAGCACAGGCGTGTTCAGGAGAGACCAGAGCACAGACGTGTTCAGGAGAGACCAGAGCACAGGCGTGTTCAGGAGAGACCAGAGCACAGGCGTGTTCAGGAGAGACCAGAGCACAGGCGTGTTCAGGAGAGACCAGAGCACAGGCGTGTTCAGGAGAGACCAGAGCACAGGCGTGTTCAGGAGAGACCAGAGCACAGGCGTGTTCAGGAGAGACCAGAGCACAGACGTGTTCAGGAGAGACCAGAGCACAGGCGTGTTCAGGAGAGACCAGAGCACAGACGTGTTCAGGAGAGACCAGAGCACAGACGTGTTCAGGAGAGACCAGATCTGAAGGCCCATGTTTGTTTAAACTCCATTTCACCAAAAGTAATTTCTCTCGTCGGGTTTTTCATGTAAAAAAAAAAAAAACAATAACAAAAATAAACTAATCTTAAAACAATATTGAATCCAATGAACTGTGTAATAAAACACAGAACTGAATCTTTCATATTTCTGATTGTAGCTCAGGAATTGGTCTGATGTGACAGTTTGTGACAAGTCTATGATCCGTTTTACACAAAATAAACTCTCTGAATGACAAAATAATATTAAATGTGACAAAAACGAATAGTCTATTTTGTGTTGAACTAAAAAGACATAACTTTGCTTCTAAATGATGAGTCACGGTTCATATTTTCTGCTTCTTATGACGACATTATGACCTGAATAATCACGACTAACACAATAACATTAACATCCCTCATTAGTATTTACATGTACCAAATGTGTCAACACTTCTTTCAGACTTTAATCGTCACAATTAACAATCCAACCCTGAAAAAGTCCTGAAAATATAAAATTAAAACACGTAAACAGTTTGAGTTTTACCGCTTACAGTCAACATCGTGATGTTGTTGCAGCTCAAATCCACCACCGTGACTTTAGAGACAGAAGCCTGAAGAGATAAAGAGTTAAACAAAACAAGAATAAAACATTTAAAACAGCAACAGCACAAGTTTATGGACATAAATCGCGTGAAAAGACGAAGTTCAAGCGCCTCACCAGCTCCTTGACCGGCGCCTCGGTCAGATTACACAGGCTCAGGTCCACTTCGTTCCCTTCTATTTTGTCTTTAATGTTCAATAACTTGTTTTTACTCATGGTTCAAGTCGTAAAACTGACTTTGCAAAATAAAAAAATGAATGAACGTGAAGAGTTGAGCGAGTCAAACACGGCGCAGAGACGCTGGTCGTGGTCGAAAAGCGGCTCGAAACGTTTTTTGACAGTTTACGGGTCCAAAATCACCGCAAATGTGACGCCGAATGATCCGAGAGTTTAAATGCGGAATGTGACTGCGAAACTGTGGGAAAAAACACGGGAAATGCTGCGAGCAAAAGTGTGGAAAAGCCGCAGCGCTGACTGTCCAACGGAGAGCCACGTTACTGAAGGAACAGGAAGTGACGTATGAAAGCGGAAGTACAGCGACACCTGCAGGAGCGGAGGCGACACGGCAGCGCAGGGACGACACGGAAACAGGATTTTATTTTCACGTTTATTCATATTATAATAGATCCATGGTTTATTCACACGACGACAACGCAAAGAGTAATCAAACAAGCTATGAAATTGTATGTGTGTTTTTTTTTTGTGTTGTTTCTGAATATATATATTCCTTACATGATGTACACTCACACAGTGTATACACAATTTCAATGGTCTGAATTATGAGGGTTATTTAGTGTTTTTATTTTTATATATATTTTTTTTATATCGAATCAAGTAAAAATATTAATTGTATATAAATACGATGACATCTTTTTTAATTTGATGTAAAAAAATTTAAACATTTTTTTTTAATTCGTTGTCAATATTTTTTACTTTGATGTAAAAAAAAAAAAATCAATGTAAATTTTTTTTTAAGTCGATGTAAAAAAAAAAAACGACGTCAAACTTTTTAAAAATTTGTTATAAAAACACAAAATAACCTTCATACTGAATACTAAAACACTGGATTTTACATATTGTATTAATATTAAATTAATATTTTTTACGTGATTGAATGTTTAATAAAACATTTAAAAAACATGCATTCATATAATTTAAGAAAACAGAACCTCATGACTTCATCATATAGTTTAGTCTTAGACCTGGATTGCTCCTGATTATTCAGATTTATTCGTGATTTGGAGCTAGTTGGAGCAGATTTTGATATAGTCCTCTTGGTTTAGACCTGGTTTAATCCTGGTTTAGACCTGGTTTTGTCCTGGTTTAGTCCTGGTTTTAGACCTGGTTTAGACCCACGTTAAGACCTCAAAATATCCCCTGTGTTTAATAAATCCAGACGAAGAACAGAAAGACCAGAAATATAAAAGCAGAAATGATGTAAAAGATAAAGAAATATCGGTTTATGGCTTTCGCTTTCTCGGCCCAGTATCCGCCCGGCTTCTCTTCGTCTTTTCCTCGACTCAAAATGAGGGCCAGCGATTCTTTCAGGTCCCGCAGTTCCGCCGCCACCGTGTCCTCCCCCAGCGAGCTCTGCGGAACGGCCAGAGGGCACAGAGTCATTTTCAATCTGATGGGGATGATACTGTCCTGAGCTCTGATTGGTCCCGCCCAAAGGGGAGGAGTTATAACTGAAACGTGACCTGTGCTCGCGACAGCTCGATAAGAACAACCTCATTACCTCATTAGCGTTTGACTGGTTTGATTTCTGCCACACAGTTACACCGCAGACTGTTGTGTTACTCCGTAGAACAGCGTTACACCGTAAAACTGTTGCGTTACGCCATAGAACTTTTGCGTTGCACCGTTTTCAGGCCGATAAGATGTTTAATCCTTAGCACAGAAGACACTCACGTTCTGGTTTGCAGTCGGCTCATACCCACAGATCCGTTTGCGGTCCGTTATCTCTGTTGCGGTTGAAGCTAGTCCCGGCTACCGCTTTGTTTACGCAGCGTAGGGATATATAATGTGATGAACTGCTGCCGGAACTACTTGCGCTACTACTGAGTGTTCTGAGCTCGGTGGGACGCGGACTCAACGTGTGAATGCAACAAAACTCTAAACTAAATTATAAATCGTTCAAAACTCAACATTTACCTTGTTGTTGCAGAGAGCTTCATCACTTTTGTTTGAGTATTTGTCCTTCACACCTGAAAGAGGGAGCAAAAGAACACAACATTAGCATCACTTGACTTAATGCGTAAGTGAATATTTGATATCAGTTATTTTTGACATGTTCATTGATATCTGCTTTTAAAAATGTGTTTGTTCGCCTTGGGATTGTTAGTATTTCACATGTTGTAACTTCAAATCATGTCTAATAACGTTGGTTCGCGTCACAAACGAGGTGTTTTGGTGTTTTCTGACAGTGAGAAGAGTGAAAATAGATAATAAAGCCCTGAGGCAACGTGACCGCTGTGGGGAAAGAGCGGTCGTCGTGAACACAGAACGAGTCGGGACTTTTACCTGTGACGCAAGAATCTGGGAGTGATTTGTGAAGCGTGAAAAGAGAAGACGTAAACAGGGTTAATGAAACATTTGTAATAATCACACTCCTCCAGGTGAGTTCCTGATCAGGGAACAGTTTTATAACATGATTAAAAGCTGAAATAGCTCATTTTGCTTGAATGAAAATAGTATATTTATAACACACGACACCAAAGCTAAATTAGGACTAAGAAGAACCCTGACAAAAATCATGTTTCTAACATTTTAATTGTGAACCTACAAACATAAACACATTTACCTTGTTTTCCCGACGTTTCCTTTTCATCGTTGTCTTTGTTGATGAGATGAACTATCAGGATGCTCTCCAGAAGACTGAGGAGCATCAGAGAGAAGATCCCAACGCAGTAGACGGCTGCGGCGAGAGCAGCGAGAGCAGAACATTCAGGAGTGGAACACATCCACATGACTCTAACAGGCTCTAGAACTCTAAGCTCTCTAAAGCTCTGGACTCTGTAAAGCTCTGGACTATGTAAAGCTCTGGACTCTCTAAAGCTCTGGACTCTGTAAAGCTCTGGACTCTGTAAAGCTCTGGACTTTGTAGAGCTCTGGACTCTCTAAAGATCTGGACTCTCTAAAGCTCTGGACTCTGTAAAGCTCTGGACTCTGTAAATCTCTGGACTCTGTAAAGCTCTGAGCTCTCTAGTGCTCGGGGCTCTAAAGACACCCTATTACAATGTCAATGTGGAAACCGTGTTGTCTGGTTCATGGATTTTGAATGGCTTTTGAGCTTTTGCGTAGCTTTCGAGCGGCGTATGAAGTTCTTTTGAGAGGCTTTTGAGCAGCATTTAAATGCCTTTTGCGCTGCTTTTGCGAGGCTTTTTCACGACTTTACACGGGCCGTCCATCATCAAAGTAAACCCTAAAAGCTCTAAATCACATAAAAACTGTTTTCATATTTAGTGCAGTACAATTACCACACAGGGAACGTTTCAGCCAATTACGATGTTCAGATGAGTCTAGTATGTTTGACCTTTATGCAAATTAATTGTTAAGCATTTTCCACATAACTTACTACAACTCACTGCTCACTGACAGCAAAGACTTTAATGACTTAAAGGTAAAGTTTACATTTGGTTTCATCAGCGACCAGAATCAAGATGGCCGCCGGCGGCACAGGTCACGTGTCTGTCAGGAATGAGCTGAGCTAATGGACACGACCCCACATAATGGACTCGCCCGAGAGCGGGAAGCTGAGGTCTTTACCGATGAGCGGGATGCGGTCGGAGGACGAGGGCAGGATCTCGTTGAGAAGCAGCTGCATCACGGTGACGGCGAGCAGCACCGTGATCTTGAACCCGAGCTTCTCCCCGCCCGTGTCCGACATGAGGAACGACGCAAAGTCCAGGAACAGGAAGAATATTACGGGAAAGATGAAGTTCACGATGTACAGCACCGAGCGACGCCGCATGTTTATCTGAGGAGAGAGAGAGAGGGGCGGGGCATCTGACATGTTTATCTGAGGAGAGAGAGAGAGGGGCGGGGCATCTGACATGTTTATCTGAGGAGAAAGAGAGAGGGGCGGGGCATCTGAGATGTTGATATGACATGTTTATTTGAGGAGAGAGAGAGAGGGGTGGGGCATCTGACATGTTAATATGAGGAGAGAGAGAGGGGCGGGGCATCTGAGATGTTGATATGAGGAGAGAGGGGCGGGGCATCTGACATGTTAATATGAGGAGAGAGAGAGGGGCGGGGCATCTGAGATGTTGATATGAGGAGAGAGGGGCGGGGCATCTGACATGTTAATATGAGGAGAGAGGGAGAGGGGCGGGGCATCTGACATGTTAATATGAGGAGAGAGAGAGAGAGGCGGGGCATCTGACATGTTTATATGAGGAGAGAGAGAGAGGGGCGGGGCATCTGACATGTTTTTCTGAGGAGAGAGAGAGAGGGGCGGGGCATCTGACATGTTAATATGAGGAGAGAGAGAGAGAGGCGGGGCATCTGACATGTTTATATGAGGAGAGAGGGAGAGGGGCGGGGCATCTGACATGTTAATATGAGGAGAGAGAGAGAGGGGCGGGGCATCTGACATGTTTATCTGAGGAGAGAGAGAGAGGGGCGGGGCATCTGACATGTTAATATGAGGAGAGAGAGAGGGGCGGGGCATCTGACATGTTAATATGAGGAGAGAGAGAGAGAGGCGGGGCATCTGACATGTTTATATGAGGAGAGAGGGAGAGGGGCGGGGCATCTGACATGTTAATATGAGGAGAGAGAGAGAGGGGCGGGGCATCTGACATGTTACTATGAGGAGAGAGAGAGAGAGGCGGGGCATCTGACATGTTTATCTGAGGAGAAAGAGAGAGGGGCGGGGCATCTGACATGTTTATCTGAGGAGAGAGAGAGAGGGGCGGGGCATCTGACATGTTAATATGAGGAGAGAGAGAGAGAGGCGGGGCATCTGACATGTTTATATGAGGAGAGAGAGAGAGGGGCGGGGCATCTGACATGTTTATATGAGGAGAGAGGGAGAGGGGCGGGGCATCTGACATGTTAATATGAGGAGAGAGAGAGAGGGGCGGGGCATCTGACATGTTTATCTGAGGAGAGAGAGAGAGGGGCGGGGCATCTATGTTAATATGAGGAGAGAGCGAGAGGGGCGGGGCATCTGACATGTTTATCTGAGGAGAGAGAGAGAAGGGCGGGGCATCTGACATGTTAATATGAGGAGAGAGAGAGGGGCGGGGCATCTGACATGTTTATCTGAGGAGAGAGAGAGAGGGGCGGGGCATCTGACATGTTTATCTGAGGAGAGAGAGAGGGGCGGGGCATCTGACATGTTTATCTGAGGAGAGAGAGAGAGGGGCGGGGCATCTGACATGTTTATCTGAGGAGAAAGAGAGAGGGGCGGGGCATCTGACATGTTAATATGAGGAGAGAGAGAGAGGGGCGGGGCATCTGACATGTTTATCTGAGGAGAGAGAGAGAGGGCGGGGCATCTGACATGTTTATCTGAGGAGAGAGAGAGAGGGGCGGGGCATCTGACATGTTAATATGAGGAGAGAGAGAGAGAGGCGGGGCATCTGACATGTGTATATGAGGAGAGAGGGAGAGGGGCGGGGCATCTGACATGTTAATATGAGGAGAGAGAGAGAGGGGCGGGGCATCTGACATGTTTATCTGAGGAGAGAGAGAGAGAGGGGCGGGGCATCTGACATGTTAATATGAGGAGAGAGAGAGAGGGGCGGGGCATCTGACATGTTTATCTGAGGAGAGAGAGAGGGGCGGGGCTTCTGACATGTTTATCTGAGGAGAGAGAGAGAGGGGCGGGGCATCTGACATGTTTATCTGAGGAGAGAGAGAGAGGGGCGGGGCATCTGACATGTTAATATGAGGAGAGAGAGAGAGAGGCGGGGCATCTGACATGTTTATATGAGGAGAGAGGGAGAGGGGCGGGGCATCTGACATGTTTATCTGAGGAGAGAGAGAGAGGGGCGGGGCATCTGACATGTTAATATGAGGAGAGAGAGAGGGGCGGGGCATCTGACATGTTTATCTGAGGAGAGAGAGAGAGGGGCGGGGCATCTGACATGTTTATCTGAGGAGAGAGAGAGAGGGGCGGGGCATCTGACATGTTTATCTGAGGAAAGAGAGAGAGGGGCGGGGCATCTGACATGTTTATCAGAGGAAAGAGAGAGAGGGGCGGGGCATCTGACATGTTAATATGAGGAGAGAGAGAGAGGGGCGGGGCATCTGACATGTTTATCTGAGGAGAGAGAGGGGCGGGGCATCTGACATGTTTATCTGAGGAGAGAGAGAGAGAGGCGGGGCATCTGACATGTTTATCTGAGGAGAGAGGGAGAGGGGCGGGGCATCTGACATGTTAATATGAGGAGAGAGAGAGAGAGGCGGGGCATCTGACATGTTTATATGAGGAGAGAGAGAGAGGGGCGGGGCATCTGACATGTTTATATGAGGAGAGAGGGAGAGGGGCGGGGCATCTGACATGTTAATATGAGGAGAGAGAGAGAGGGGCGGGGCATCTGACATGTTTATCTGAGGAGAGAGAGAGAGGGGCGGGGCATCTGACATGTTAATATGAGGAGAGAGCGAGAGGGGCGGGGCATCTGACATGTTTATCTGAGGAGAGAGAGAGAATGGCGGGGCATCTGACATGTTAATATGAGGAGAGAGAGAGAGGGGCGGGGCATCTGACATGTTTATCTGAGGAGAGAGAGAGGGGCGGGGCATCTGACATGTTTATCTGAGGAGAAAGAGAGAGGGGCGGGGCATCTGACATGTTAATATGAGGAGAGAGAGAGAGGGGCGGGGCATCTGACATGTTTATCTGAGGAGAGAGAGAGAGGGGCGGGGCATCTGACATGTTTATCTGAGGAGAGAGAGGGGCGGGGCATCTGAGATGTTTATCTGAGGAGAGAGAGGGGCGGGGCATCTGAGATGTTTATCTGAGGAGAGAGAGGGGCGGGGCATCTGAGATGTTTATATGAGGAGAGAGAGAGAGGGGCGGGGCATCTGAGATGTTAATATGAGGAGAGAGAGAGAGGGGCGGGGCATCTGACATGTTTATCTGAGGAGAGAGAGAGAGGGGCGGGGCATCTGACATGTTTATCTGAGGAGAGAGAGGGGCGGGGCATCTGAGATGTTTATCTGAGGAGAGAGAGGGGCGGGGCATCTGAGATGTTTATCTGAGGAGAGAGAGGGGCGGGGCATCTGAGATGTTTATATGAGGAGAGAGAGAGAGGGGCGGGGCATGTGGGAGGAGCCTCTGAACTACTAAACTGAAAGAAGAATCACGTGCGTTTCAGGATACGATTGAAACAGGAAGTTCTTATTAACTCAAGGTGAATAATTATAGTGTGTAAGTGTGTAATATTATTATTAGTAGTAGCATTTGTATTATTAATAGTAATAGTATTATTAGTAGTATTAGTAGTAGTAGTATCATTAGTATTATAGGTGGCCTGGACTCTAGAGATCACTTCAGCTCACGCAAATCCATATTTTCCATTTTGTGTGAAAGTTTTCGCCTCCTGGTGGTGCAGACACGAGCGTGGGACCAGACGGTGGTTTTGTCCGATCGGCCGGTTGCTGGTCCGATCGGCCGGTTGCTGGTCCGAGTTGCTGCTCTGATCGGCCGGTTGCTGGTCCGATCGGCCGGTTGCTGGTGTTTGGTTGTTCCATTACCTGACGAGCTGAACTCACCGTGAAAATGATGACGTCCTGGTTCCTCTCAAATCTGCTGACGTTGCCGCTGTCGACGCTCATGTCGATGAAGACCCACTCGTACTGAGTCTTCATCTTCTCCCGAGTCCAGGCCGAGACCTTCTCCGAGTCCAGCACCGCCGCGATGGACAGCTCCTCCACTGAGATAGGACAGAAGGGTTTAGAGGTCTTCTTCCTGTTGCTTTCGCTCATGTCATCAGTGATAATGCAGTTTGGACTCGTTTTCATGTGTTTTGTTTTCTGAAAATGGTGCAAACTAAATGAACAACTGGAGTTTAGACCTGGTTTAGCCCCTGCTGCTGTCAGGTCGTCCTGGTCAGTGGTGGAAAGTAACAAGTACAAATGTTTACCAAAGTTTCTTTCAGTACATTTGTACAATGAATACTTAATGTGAATTCTTTTAATTCACTGCATTTAGGCATCTTAACTTTCTAATCCACATTTTCTGTTCGGTATATTTTAGCACGAGTGACATTCTGCCTGAAGGTTTTTGAGTTCAAGTCTTGGAGCAAACAAAAAATATACATAAAACAAAGAATCATTGAAACATTGAAATATTGAGTGACTGAAAAATAAGGACAATTCCTTATCAAAAGTCTGGTCAAATGACTTTTACTTACATTTTAAACGTACTTTTACTTTCATGTTTTGCTCTTGTATCTGTGCTTTTACTTAAGTAACAGAATGGAGTACTTCTTCCTCCGCTGGTCCTGGTTGAGTCCTTCTTCAGCCCCATTTTAGCCCAGGTTATGATTACATTTTGTTTAATCCACTCAACAGCTTCTAAGGCTTAAGAAGGCCTTAGAACAGGGGTGGGCAAGCTACGGCCCGCGGGCCACATGTGGCCCATTTGTCTTTATAATCCGGCAAGCCAAACGTGCCATGGAATATTTATTTTTTGCCCTTAGTCTATCTGCACTTGTATCCTTAATAAATATGAAGTGAAATGAATTCAATAATAGATTCAATAGCCTATATTTGACAGAAAAGTTATATATTTTTTTATATTGAATTTTTTAGATTTTTTTTCCCCCACACCATTAATCGCAGGCCGGCCCTCCGCTACTTGCCTGGATTCGAAAATGACCCTCGGAGGAAAATAATTGCCCACTCCTGATCTAGAAGCTGTCAAGCAAACACTCCTGAGTAGATGGAGGACCTGAAGGTCATGGAGGACCTGAAGGTCAGGGTGCAAACACACCTGAGTAGATGGAGGACCTGAAGGTCATGGAGGACCTGAAGGTCAGGGTGCAAACACACCTGAGTAGATGGAGGACCTGAAGGTCAGGGTGCAAACACACCTGAGTAGATGGAGGACCTGAAGGTCAGGGTACAAACACACCTGAGTAGATGGAGGACCTGAAGGTCATGGAGGACCTGAAGGTCAGGGTGCAAACACACCTGAGTAGATGGAGGACCTGAAGGTCAGGGTGCAAACACACCTGAGTAGATGGAGGACCTGAAGGTCAGGGTGCAAACACACCTGAGTAGATGGAGGACCTGAAGGTCAGGGTGCAGCTCTGGGTGTCGAAGGGGAACTTGTAAACGTGCATCTTACAGGAGCTGGTGACCACTTGGTCCGACAGAAGCTCCACGAGGCCGTCGGAGTAAACAGAGAGGTACGGGGCCACGGTGAAGGGGTCATTCTCTGTGCTGAGGACAAGAGGCCGGGTTTAGACCTGATTTAGTCTTGGTTCAGACCTGGTTTAGTCCTGGTTTAGACCTGGTTTAGACCTTGTCTTGTCTTGGTTCTGACCTGGTTCAGACCTGGTTTAGACCTGGTTCTGACCTGCTTCAGACCTGGTTTAGACCTGGTTTAGACCTGGTCTAGTCCTGGTTCAGACCTGGTTTAGTCCAGGTTTAGTCCAGGTTTAGATGTGGTTCAGACCTGGTTTAGTCCTGGTTCAGACCTGGTTTCGTCCTGGTTAAGACCTGGTTCAGTCCTGGTTTAGTCCTGGTTTTGTCCTGGTTTAGTCCTGGTTAAGACCTAGTTAAGACCTGGTTCAGTCCTGGTTTAGTCCTGGTTTAGTCCTGGTTTAGTCCTGGTTAGGACCTGGTTTAGTCCTGGTTTAGTCCTGGTTTAGTCCTGGTTTAGTCCTGGTTGAACCTACACCTCCTCTATGATGATGTCTGGTTTCCACAGTGTGTCAGAGGGAACAGTGATCTTGTTGAGTCCACAGTAATCCACAGGGCTCCATATGATGTTCTCGTTTGTCCAGCTCTGGACAAACAAACAAACAAACAAATGATCAAACAAACAAACAAACCCTGATTAATTCATGCAAATAATTTCTGAAAGTTTTGCTCACAGAAGACGAACACTTTTACTCAAGTAAGAGACGTTACTCAAAGGAAAAGTAAAGTACAGAAACAAAGGTAAATTCAACTTTTACATGGAACAAAACTTATTAATTTACCCAAAATTTACCCTTTACCATAAAGGTCCAAATGTAAACTATGTGGCGTCTTACCATAAAGGTCCAAATGTAAACTATGTGGCGTCTTACCATAAAGGTCCAAATGTAAACTATGTGGCGTCTTACCATAAAGGTCCAAATGTAAACTATGTGGCATCTTACCATAAAGGTCCAGATGTAAACTATGTGGCGTCTTACCATAAAGGTCCAGATGTAAACTATGTGGCGTCTTACCATAAAGGTCCAGATGTAAACTATGTGGCGTCTTACCATAAAGGTCCAGATGTAAACTATGTGGCGTCTTACCATAAAGGTCCAGATGTAAACTATGTGGCGTCTTACCATAAAGGTCCAGATGTAAACTATGTGGCGTCTTACCATAAAGGTCCAGATGTAAACTATGTGGCGTCTTACCATAAAGGTCCAGATGTAAACTATGTGGCGTCTTACCATAAAGGTCCAGATGTAAACTATGTGGCGTCTTACCATAAAGGTCCAGATGTAAACTATGTGGCGTCTTACCATAAAGGTCCAGATGTAAACTATGTGGCGTCTTACCATAAAGGTCCAGATGTAAACTATGTGGCGTCTTACCATAAAGGTCCAGATGTAAACTATGTGGCGTCTTACCATAAAGGTCCAAATGTAAACTATGTGGCGTCTTACCATAAAGGTCCAAATGTAAACTATGTGGCGTCTTACCATAAAGGTCCAGATGTAAACTATGTGGCGTCTTACCATAAAGGTCCAGATGTAAACTATGTGGCGTCTTACCATAAAGGTCCAGATGTAAACTATGTGGCGTCTTACCATAAAGGTCCAAATGTAAACTATGTGGCGTCTTACCATAAAGGTCCAGATGTAAACTATGTGGCGTCTTACCATAAAGGTCCAGATGTAAACTATGTGGCGTCTTACCATAAAGGTCCAGATGTAAACTATGTGGCGTCTTACCATAAAGGTCCAGATGTAAACTATGTGGCGTCTTACCATAAAGGTCCAGATGTAAACTATGTGGCGTCTTACCATAAAGGTCCAGATGTAAACTATGTGGCGTCTTACCATAAAGGTCCAAATGTAAACTATGTGGCGTCTTACCATAAAGGTCCAAATGTAAACTATGTGGCGTCTTACCATAAAGGTCCAGATGTAAACTATGTGGCGTCTTACCATAAAGGTCCAGATGTAAACTATGTGGCGTCTTACCATAAAGGTCCAGATGTAAACTATGTGGCGTCTTACCATAAAGGTCCAAATGTAAACTATGTGGCGTCTTACCATAAAGGTCCAGATGTAAACTATGTGGCGTCTTACCATAAAGGTCCAGATGTAAACTATGTGGCGTCTTACCATAAAGGTCCAGATGTAAACTATGTGGCGTCTTACCATAAAGGTCCAGATGTAAACTATGTGGCGTCTTACCATAAAGGTCCAGATGTAAACTATGTGGCGTCTTACCATAAAGGTCCAGATGTAAACTATGTGGCGTCTTACCATAAAGGTCCAGATGTAAACTATGTGGCGTCTTACCATAAAGGTCCAGATGTAAACTATGTGGCGTCTTACCATAAAGGTCCAGATGTAAACTATGTGGCGTCTTACCATAAAGGTCCAGATGTAAACTATGTGGCGTCTTACCATAAAGGTCCAGATGTAAACTATGTGGCGTCTTACCATAAAGGTCCAGATGCAGGTGACACACGTTTGGTCGGTTTCTTTCTGTAAAGCACATTTAATACAGGCATCAACAAGACGTCCTCTCCCTCCATGACTGGAGCCTGTACCGGGGACTTTGGGCCTTAGGCGGGGTTCACCCTGGACAGGGGCTCGTCGCAGGGTTGCCATAGAGACGGAGACACACGGTCAACATTCACTCTCACATTCATTCACTGGGGGCAGTTGACATGTGTGAGGAGGGGGAGAGAACCCACGCTCAACTTCCCAAAAAACCACGTTCCATGGATTGTAAAGTTTTTGTCTGGATATTGAAATGTTACTATGATTACTAACAACGTTACTATGGTTACTAACAATAATCGAATGTTACTAAAAGGTTTTTGATTGCAGTAATAATTTAATTTAATTTAATCATCACTTGCTTAGAGTAACAGAACCAAATAAACACACTTCCGCTTATCCGGGGCCGTGCCGTGGGGGAACAGGGACTCCCAGACTTCCCCCTCCCCAGACACTTCCTCCAACTCCTTGATTTTATTTTATTTATTTTATTTATTTTATTTATTTTATTTATTTTATTTATTTTATTTATTTTATTTATTTTATTTATTTTATTTATTTTATTTATCTATTTATCTATTTCTTTTTTTTATTGATGTATTTATTCGTTTATTCATTTATTCCCTTAGTAATTTGCATGAATGTGTTTTATTGCTTTAAAAGTACTGACACATATTTCAATAGTACTCTTAGTATCATTTGTCTGTAATATAATCTACATCCACCCTTTGGGGCCCCCTAGTAGCTGCCGGGGCCCCCTAGTGGCTACCGGTCCCTCTGCACACAAGGACCTGAGCTCACCACGTCCAGGATGGAGTAGATCACCATCTCCAGGTAGACCAGGAGCGGCTCCGAGTGGTTCTTCACGGGCCTGAACATCTGGAACTTCTCGGGCGTCTTCAGCATGAGGTTCATGGCCAGGGCCTCGTAAGAGCAGGGGTCCCAGGGGCGAAACGGGTCCGCTACTCCGGCCCCTGTGAAGTTCAAGTCTACGCAGTGAGAAGGGCGTACGTTAGACCTGTTGCCTGCGCTACGCCTGCTATAGCTCTGATTCTGAAAAAACCTGGTTCCAGTCCGCTCAACGTTTCGGGGCCACTGAACGTTTCGGGGCCACTGAACATTTCGGGGCTACTGAACGTTTCGGGGCCACTAAACGTTTCGGGGCCACTGAACGTTTCGGAGCCACTGAAGTCCTGACCATTATGATAAAAATGCAAAATAAAACAAAACAGTCGTAAAGTGTTCAGACGTCATGAGTTCAACATAACTTAAACATGAGTTCAACATAACTTAAACATGAGTTCAACATAACTTAAACACAACTTAAACATGAGTTCAACATAACTTAAACATGAGTTCAACATAACTTAAACATGAGTTCAACATAACTTAAACACAACTTAAACATGAGTTCAACATAACTTAAACATGAGTTCAACATAACTTAAACACAACTTAAACATGAGTTCAACATAACTTAAACATGAGTTCAACATAACTTAAACATGAGTTCAACATAACTTAAACACGAGTTCAACATAACTTAAACATGAGTTCAACATAACTTAAACACAACTTAAACATGAGTTCAACATAACTTAAACACAACTTAAACATGAGTTCAACATAACTTAAACACAACTTAAACATGAGTTCAACACAACTTAAACTTGAGTTCAACATAACTTAAACATGAGTTCAACATAACTTAAACACAACTTAAACATGAGTTCAACATAACTTAAACATGAGTTCAACATAACTTAAACATGAGTTCAACATAACTTAAACATGAGTTCAACATAACTTAAACACAACTTAAACATGAGTTCAACATAACTTAAACATGAGTTCAACATAACTTAAACATGAGTTCAACATAACTTAAACGTGAGTTCAACATAACTTAAACATAACTTAAACGTGAGTTCAACATAACTTAAACGTGAGTTCAACATAACTTAAACATAACTTAAATGTGAGTTCAACATAACTTAAACATGAGTTCAACATAACTTAAACATGAGTTCAACATAACTTAAACGTGAGTTCAACATAACTTAAACATGAGTTCAACATAACTTAAACATGAGTTCAACATAACTTAAAAGTGAGTTCAACATAACTTAAATGTGAGTTCAACATAACTTAAACGTAACTTAAACGTGAGTTCAACATAACTTAAAAGTGAGTTCAACATAACTTAAACGTGAGTTCAACATAACTTAAACATAACTTAAACATGAGTTCAACATAACTTAAACATGAGTTCAACATAACTTAAACATGAGTTCAACATAACTTAAACACAACTTAAACATGAGTTCAACATAACTTAAACATGAGTTCAACATAACTTAAACACAACTTAAACATGAGTTCAACATAACTTAAACATAACTTAAACATGAGTTCAACATAACTTAAATGTGAGTTCAACATAACTTAAACATGACTTCAACATAACTTAAACATGAGTTCAACATAACTTAAACATGAGTTCAACATAACTTAAACATGAGTTCAACATAACTTAAACACAACTTAAACTTGAGTTCAACATAACTTAAACATAACTTAAACGTGAGTTCAACATAACTTAAACGTGAGTTCAACATAACTTAAATGTGAGTTCAACATAACTTAAACATGACTTCAACATAACTTAAACATGAGTTCAACATAACTTAAACGTGAGTTCAACATAACTTAAACATGAGTTCAACATAACTTAAACATGAGTTCAACATAACTTAAACATGAGTTCAACATAACTTAAAAGTGAGTTCAACATAACTTAAACGTGAGTTCAACATAACTTAAACGTCAGTTCAATGTAACTTAAACATGAGTTCAACATAACTTAAACGTGAGTTCAACATAACTTAAACATAACGTAAACGTGAGTTCAACATAACTTAAACATGAGTTCAACATAACTTAAACATGAGTTCAACATAACTTAAACACAACTTAAACATGAGTTCAACATAACTTAAACATGAGTTCAACATAACTTAAACACAACTTAAACATGAGTTCAACATAACTTAAACATGAGTTCAACATAACTTAAACATGAGTTCAACATAACTTAAACACAACTTAAACATGAGTTCAACATAACTTAAACATGAGTTGAACACAACTTAAACATGAGTTCAACATAACTTAAACATGAGTTCAACATAACTTAAACATGAGTTCAACATAACTTAAACACAATTTAAACATGAGTTCAACATAACTTAAACACAATTTAAACATGAGTTCAACATAACTTAAACATGAGTTGAACACAACTTAAACATGAGTTCAACATAACTTAAACACAACTTAAACATGAGTTCAACATAACTTAAACACAATTTAAACATGAGTTCAACATAACTTAAACATGAGTTCAACATAACTTAAACATGAGTTCAATATAACTTAAACACAACTTAAACTTGAGTTCAACATAACTTAAACATGAGTTCAACATAACTTAAACACAACTTAAACTTGAGTTCAACATAACTTAAACGTGAGTTCAACATAACTTAAACATAACTTAAACTTGAGTTCAACATAACTTAAACGTGAGTTCAACATAACTTAAACTTGAGTTCAACATAACTTAAACGTGAGTTCAACATAACTTGAACATAACTTAAAAGTGAGTTCAACATAACTTAAACGTGAGTTCAACATAACTTAAACGTGAGTTCAACATAACTTGAACATAACTTAAATGTGAGTTCAACATAACTTAAACGTGAGTTCAACATAACTTAAACGTGAGTTCAACATAACTTGAACATAACTTAAAAGTGAGTTCAACATAACTTAAACGTGAGTTCAACATAACTTGAACATAACTTAAATGTGAGTTCAACATAACTTAAACGTGAGTTCAACATAACTTAAACGTGAGTTCAACATAACTTGAAATTAACTTAAAAGTGAGTTCAACATAACTTAAACGTGAGTTCAACATAACTTAAACATGAGTTCAACATAACTTAAACACAACTTAAACATGAGTTCAACATAACTTAAACATGAGTTCAACATAACTTAAACACAACTTAAACATGAGTTCAACATAACTTAAACATGAGTTCAACATAACTTAAACATGAGTTCAACATAACTTAAACACAACTTAAACATGAGTTCAACATAACTTAAACATGAGTTGAACACAACTTAAACATGAGTTCAACATAACTTAAACATGAGTTCAACATAACTTAAACATGAGTTCAATATAACTTAAACACAACTTAAACTTGAGTTCAACATAACTTAAACATGAGTTCAACATAACTTAAACACAACTTAAACTTGAGTTCAACATAACTTAAACGTGAGTTCAACATAACTTAAACATAACTTAAACTTGAGTTCAACATAACTTAAACGTGAGTTCAACATAACTTAAACTTGAGTTCAACATAACTTAAACGTGAGTTCAACATAACTTAAACATAACTTAAACTTGAGTTCAACATAACTTAAACGTGAGTTCAACATAACTTAAACTTGAGTTCAACATAACTTAAACATGAGTTCAATATAACTTAAACACAACTTAAACTTGAGTTCAACATAACTTAAACATGAGTTCAACATAACTTAAACACTACTTAAACTTGAGTTCAACATAACTTAAACGTGAGTTCAACATAACTTAAACATAACTTAAACTTGAGTTCAACATAACTTAAACGTGAGTTCAACATAACTTAAACTTGAGTTCAACATAACTTAAACGTGAGTTCAACATAACTTGAACATAACTTAAAAGTGAGTTCAACATAACTTAAACGTGAGTTCAACATAACTTAAACGTGAGTTCAACATAACTTGAACATAACTTAAATGTGAGTTCAACATAACTTAAACGTGAGTTCAACATAACTTAAACGTGAGTTCAACATAACTTGAACATAACTTAAAAGTGAGTTCAACATAACTTAAACGTGAGTTCAACATAACTTAAACGTGAGTTCAACATAACTTGAACATAACTTAAATGTGAGTTCAACATAACTTAAACGTGAGTTCAACATAACTTAAACGTCAGTTCAACATAACTTAAACGTGAGTTCAACATAACTCAAACATAACGTAAACGTGAGTTCAACATTACTTAAACATAACTTAAACGTGAGTTCAATATAACTTAAACATAACTTAGACGTGAGTTCAACATAACTTAAACTCGCTGTATTGTGCGTTATGACGTCCTCGCCGTTCACCGCGAGTTTTAAACGTGTTCCTAACGACCACCAGGGGCCAGAGCGAGATCTGTCGTCATGGCGAAGCTAACAGACATTAGCATGCTAACGGCGCTCTTCCTTCTTCGCGGAAGATAAGACACTCAATACTTAGATGCAGAGAAAGCGCTGCGGTCTCTTTTTGACCCAAATATCTGATCTGTGCATTTTCAACTTTTTACTAACCTCATCTTAACTCACAACTTATTCCTGCTAAACTTAAAATGAAGAGTTTGTTTTGTAGCACCTCCGACACCGAACCCAAGCGATGGTAGGTCCCCCGAGGGCCCGGGGGGAGGCACGGCGGGAGGCTTCGGCGGTTGGCTGTTCCCTTTAGGCCGCGTGGAGACGATTCTCGCCGCGCCGGCTCCTCCTGAACACACGGGAAAAGGCGGGAATTAGAGAATGATTCCACGGTGGTGTAAAAAGCCGCAAACGACTGTCGAACCGCGTTGCACAAAATGACACAAAATTATGAGATTCACCCGCGATAAAGACGGCAACGAGAAGCGACGCCGCGACCGTCTCGACCTACCGAAGACAAAGCATTGTGTCCAAACTGACGACTCGAGAGCGAATCCACAGAGCCACAGTGAAAGCGTGAAGCTCTTTGTGACTCCGCTCCGACACCGTCTAAATGTCGCCGTTCAGGATGCGGCACTCGCGAGTAAACACGGCCGCGGATGCAAGGCGTGTTTGCGGAACAGATTTGTGACGGCCACGCAAATAAAGCGGCCAGAAAAACGTGCCGCGTGTAGGTTAAAACTGCAGGTTAAAGTTGCATATGAAGCTGTTGCTGCTGATGCTTTCAATCTGAATGTTCTTACCTTAATGAAGGAGTTCCTCAAGGCTCTGTCCTCGGACCACTGTTATTTATAATTTACACAAACTCAATTGGGAACAATTAATGTTATTGATTGTTTTATGTGTTTTAGTTTCTTGTGTTTGTTTGTTGTGTTTTAACTCATAAGAAAAACATTGGCTTTTCTCTGTATAAATACATAATGTGAATGAAAAGTAAATATTAAAGTGTAAAATGAAGATGTAATGGTTTATTTGAGTTTTTATGAATGATAAAAATACTGCACCACATTGATGTTTACGTCTAACTCTACAGGAAAAGAATATTCATATTAATTTTGCTTGAATGTATTCAGTCGGTCTGTCTTTTTATTTATTTAAGACCTATTATGTTTTTCTCTACGTACACAGTAGTTCTAGTGCAGGACACACTTTTATTATCCGGCTTTTTACACACTTCTTTGGTCTTTTTAATTTTAAAGCTTTTATATGTATATTTATTTCTTGCCATTTTATAATTCTTATTTACTTTTAATGTATTGTTTATTTATATAATTGTATTTATTTAATTATTTTCAACTATGGATTTAATTTATGTTTATCATCTAAACAGTTGACTCAAACATCCAGAAGAAAATACATTTATAACGTGGTTAACTACACTTTATAAGGTCAGAGGTCGAACTAAACACACATTTGAAATCATTTCAATTCCATCATTACTTCGTTTGTTTCTGCCACGTGAGCTCGAGTTCATCCTTCAGAACGTTGGAAAGCTGGTCACAGACTTAAGATCAGGATCTCACTGTCGTTTGGTCGTGGTGTTAATTATAATGAACAAACCTTTAATTTAAACTCTGCAGAGATGTTTTTAGATCATTCAAATCCAACGGAAAGTAAGAAAAACTCACCTGCAACTAGGAGCCAAAGACACCATCTGGTGAACATAGTCCAGGAAAACGGTCCTCACTGGTCCTCACTGGTCCTCACTGGTCCTGGTCCTCACTGGTCCTGCTCTGGTCCTGCTCTGGTCCTGGTCCTCACTGGTCCTGCTCTGGTCCTGCTCTGGTCCTGGTCCTCACTGGTCCTGCTCTGGTCCTGCTCTGGTCCTGGTCCTCACTGGTTGTGCTCTGGTCCTGCTCTGGTCCTGGTCCTGCTCTGGTCCTGGTCTGGTCCTGGTCCTGGTCCTGGTCCTCACTGGTCGTGCTCTGGTCCTGCTCTGGTCCTGGTCCTGGTCCTGCTCTGGTCCTGGTCCTCACTGGTCCTGCTCTGGTCCTGGTCTGGTCCTGCTCTGGTCCTGGTCTGGTCCTGCTCTGGTCCTGCTCTGTTCCTGGTCCTCGTCCACATTAAGGCTCAAACCCCAGACTTTTGAACACCGCTGGTCGTCGGGGGGGAAAGCATTAGCTCGTTATGGCCTTATAAATGATTCAAAATGCTCGGCGACCACTTAGAGACGTCACACGAGCGATCACCGTGGAGCCGCGGGTTTGAGGCCGTCGCGGTCACGAGCCCAAGGAAATGAACAGCCGTAATGTGATTATTCAGCCAGATCTTTGGAGGCACAAAGATCTGTCTCTGAAACAACATTAAATATTATGTAAAACCAGAGCAGAGTCGACTTTATTCAATTCAATTAAAAAGATTTAGTAAAGCCCAAAATCACAACAGCAGTTGTCCTCTGTCCTTAGACCCTCCTTCTGCAGGAAAAACAACAAAAACAACTCTTTTGGAATAAGTATAAACCTGGAGGAGTTCCACAGAGAGATCTGACTCTCACAGACGGACGCAAGGGAGACAGTGGAGATGGAGCCACTCAGGAGGAGAACCAGTTCTTTAAGAGGAGAACCAGTACTTCAAGAGGAGAACCAGTTCTTCAGGAGGAGAACCAGTTCTTCAAGAGGAGAACCAGTTCTTCAGGAGGAGAACCAGTTCTTCAGGAGGAGAACCAGTTCTTCAGGAGGAAAACCAGTTCTTCAGGACCAGTTCTTCAGGAGGAGAACCAGTTCTTTGAGGCAGATGAAGAACTGTTCATATGGAGTAGAGACAGCTTCAGAAGGAGAGGATCATCTGGGTCCACAGGTCCTCGATGTGTCTGTTCCACTCCCGACAGGAAGTGGGAGAAGAAGAAAAGGTAATGAAGAGACACAAGTGAAATTAAATATAAAATATGGTTTGATAGAATAAGTAGTCATAAGAGGCTTCTGAACCGATCTTTGTCTGACCCGTCACCTAGGACCTGTTTGCCTTGGGAGACCCTACCAGCACCAAAGAAATTCTGGCAAACCGTCCGGCGCCTCAGGAAGGGGAAGCTGTGTCTCACAAACACCGTTTACGGTGCGGGTGGAGGCCTGCTGACCTCGACTGGGGATGTCGTCGGACGGTGGAAGGAATACTTTGAGGATCTCCTTAATCCCTCAGTCACGTCTTCTGAAGAGGAAGTAGAGACCGGGGACTCGGAGGCTGGCTCATCCATCACCCAAGCTGAAGTCACTGAGGTTGTCCGCAAACTCCTCGGTGGCAGGGCTCCGGGGGTGGATGAGATCCGCCCTGAGTACCTAAAGTATCTGGATGTTGTAGGACTGTCTTGGTTGACACGTCTCTGCAACATCGCGTGGCGTTCGGGGACCGTGCCTCTGGACTGGCAGACCGGGGTGGTGGTCCCTCTGTTCAAGAAGGGGGACCGGAGGGTGTGTTCCAACTACAGAGGGATCACACTCCTCAGCCTCCCGGGTAAGGTCTATTCCAAGGTACTGGAGAGGAGAATCCGACCGATAGTCGAACCTCGGATTCAGGAGGAGCAGAGTGGTTTTCGTCCCGGTCGTGGAACACTGGACCAGCTCTATACCCTCCATCGGGTGCTCGAGGGTTCATGGGAGTTTGCCCAACCAGTCCACATGTGCTTTGTGGATCTGGAGAAGGCTTTTGACCGTGTCCCTCGGGGTGTCCTTTGGGGGGTGCTCCGGGAGTACGGGGTCCGGGGCCCTTTGCTCAGGGCTGTCCGGTCCCTGTATGACCGGAGCAGGAGCTGTGTTCGCATTGCCGGCAGTAAGTCAGACCTGTTCCCAGAGCATGTTGGACTCCGCCAGGGCTGCCCTGTGTCACCGGTTCTGTTCATAATTTTTATGGACAGAATTTCTAGGCGCAGTCAGGGGTCGGAGGGTGTCCGGTTTGGGGACCACAGGATCTCATCTCTGCTGTTTGCAGACGATGTTGTCCTGATGGCTCCATCAAACCCGGACCTGCAACATGCACTGGGACGGTTTGCAGCCGAGTGTGAAGCGGCTGGGATGAGAATCAGCACCTCCAAATCCGAGGCCATGGTTCTCGACCGGAAAAAGGTGGCTTGCCCTCTCCAGGTGGGTGGGGTGTCCTTGCCCCAAGTGGAGGAGTTCAAGTATCTCGGGGTCTTGTTCACGAGTGAGGGAAGGATGGAGCGTGAGATCGACAGGCGGATCGGTGCAGCGGCTGCAGTGATGCAGTCGCTGCATCGGACCGTTGTGGTAAAGAGGGAGCTGAGCCGAAAGGCAAAGCTCTCTATTTACCGGTCGGTCTACGTTCTGACCTCACCTATGGTCATGAGCTTTGGGTAGTGACCGAAAGAACAAGATCGCGGATACAAGCGGTCGAAATGAGTTTCCTCCGCCGGGTGGCTGGGCGCTCCCTTAGAGATAAGGTGAGGAGCTCGGCCACACGGGGGGAGCTCGGAGTAGAGCCGCTGCTCCTCCACGTCGAGAGGAGCCAGCTGAGGTGGCTCGGGCATCTGTTCCGGATGCCTCCTGGGCGCCTCCCTCGGGAGGTGTTTCAGGCATGTCCCACCGGGAAGAGGGCCCGGGGAAGACCCAGGACACGCTGGAGAGACTATGTCTCTCGGCTGGCCTGGGAACGCCTCGGGATCCCCCCGGAGGAGTTAGAGGAAGTGTCTGGGGAGAAGGAAGTCTGGGAGTCCCTGCTCAGACTGCTGCCCCCGCGACCCGGCCCCGGATAAAGCGGCAGAAGATGGATGGATGGATGGAGAATAAGTAGTGTTTATCAGAGGATAGTGCTCAAGCTGCCTGTTCCTAACTGGCCTGACCATAAGCCATTTCAAAGAGGAACGTTTTAAGCCTGGTCTTAAATGAAGAGACTGTGTCAGCATATTGAACATGGGCCAGGACCTGATTCCATAACACAGGAGCTTGGGAGCTAAACGCTCTACCTCCTACTGTACTTTTAGAGACTCTTGGGACCACCAGAAGGCTCCACCTCCTACTGTGCTTTTAGAGACTCTTGGGACCACCAGAAGGCCAGGATTTTGAGAGTGAAGAGCTCTGTTTGGATGATATGGTTCTATAGCATCGCTGAGGTGGGATGGGTCAGGAGTAGAATTTTAAATTTGATTCTAAACTGGACAGGAGCCAGTGAAGAGACTCCAGCATCGGCGTAATGTGCTCTCTTGTTTTAGTTCATGTTAGTAATGTTGCTGCTGAATTTTGTTGAAAAGCCAGTTGAAAGCTTTTTATAGAGCTTTTAGGACACGCTGCGAGCAGGAGTTACAGTAGTCTAATCTAGACGTTACAAATGAAGCCTGCGTAAATTCAGCCTGGAAGACCTAACTCCACCCATCTACGTCAAGGCCTCCATGGAAGGACCCCTCTCCCCAGCGCCATCATCGCACTCAAGCGGCGCCCGTCTGTGAGAGTCAGATCCCTCACTTCACCATGGACTCTCCCAGGTTTCTGCGCTTATCCCAAAGAGGTTATGCAGTTTTTCCCGGCCAAGAAGTAGGGTGAAAGGTCAGGGGGCGTCTGTACCGTGGCCCTCGCACCTGCTCCTCATCCCCAATCAACGCGCTCAAGTGATTCCTCCCCGCTCCCAATCAGCACCAGGCGGTCGCATTTAAGCCCTCAGTCAGATGGCTCGACCGCTCAAACCGTACTGCGACCCACCACCTCCCCTGCTCCTCCTCTACATTCCCCTCATCCTCTACCTTCTCTTAACATCTACCACCACCAGTCTCCAGGCTCCGGGGGGACACATCTAATACAAATAGATCATGGAGTGCCCATGATCGCAACGTCTTCCGCCGGGGTCTGAGCGCCAAATAACCCACGTAATAAACCTTGCTAAACAGTCCATTCTCGTGGTCTCTTTGTCTCTCCAGGGGGAAATGCTTTTAGGCCGGATTCTTCTGATTTTATCTATATTACGCACATGTACCATGGAAAATGATACCTATCAGATAAACAGGATGAAAAGCAGTTGAGGGCGGGGCCTCTGACACCTACATCACATTCTACATTACCTCTGCCGTAGAATTTTGTGGTCGATGGTGTCAAACGCTGAGGTCAGAACCAGGATTGAGACCAGTTCATCGCCTGTGGTGGTGGGCTCTGAACCCTGCTGGTTTAGTCCTGGTTTAGACCTGGTTTAGACCTGGTTTAGTCCTGGTTTAGACCTGGTTTAGACCTGGTATTGTCCTGGTTTTCACCTGGTTTAGTCCTGGTTCAGTCCTGGTTTTAGACCTGGTTTAGACCTGGTTCAGCCCTAGTTTAGTCCTGGTTTAGTCCTGGTTTAGACCTGGTTTACACCTGGTTTAGTCCTAGTTTAGTCCTGGTTTAGACCTGGTTATTCCTGGTTCAGATCTGGTTTAGACCTTATTCAGACTTGGTTTATTCCTGGTTTTAGACCTGGTTTAGACCTGGTTTAGTCCAGGTTTAGTCCTGGTTTAGTTCTGGTTTAGACCTGGTTTAGTCCTGGTTTAGTCCTGGTTCGGACCTGGTTTAGTCCTGGTTCAGACCTGGTTTAGTCCTGGTTTAGACCTGGTTTAGTCCTAGTTTAGTCCTGGGTTAGACCTGGTTTAGTCCTGGTTTAGTCCTCTTACTCAGCTCTTCCACTCTCTCGTCACTAATGGGTGTTTTGGGGCTTTTTCCCGTGGGTCCAACAGGAAAAGGAAGCAGAGTATTGATCCAGGACAGAATGGAGGATAATTAAACCGTTAAAACTCAAACTCGCTCCTTCAAGAACGACTCGTGCCAAGTTTCCAACCTGAAAAATTCATGAGGTTGTAACAGTTTATTCAGACACGTTTGGTTATTTATTGTTCGTAACATTTACCACGAGGCTCGGGCGGGGCCACAAACATGCAAAACACCCCATACATTAACGATTAGATTTAAACATTTAATTTGCAGGATTATCTGGACACTCGAGGTTCTCAAGCCAGTACATCAGATTGAAAATGACATTTGGATGGAAGTCAAGCTTGTCCGGGTGATTCTTGAAACATGTTCTACAATGAAAGAAAGCCTGCTCGCCATGGAATCAGTCAGGCCACGCCCCCAGGAGGAGTCACAGCCTGTGGACGGTGAGAATACATGCAATAGAAAGAGCAGAAAGTGAATAAATATACGATCGACAGATCACGCCGGGCGGAGCAACGACATCTCCACTCGAGCTGCCACACGTGAGAATAACTGCCACGCCTGAGAATAACTGCCACGCGTGAGAATAACTGCCATGCGTGAGAATACCTGACACACTTGAGAATAACTGCCACGCGTGAGAATACCTGCCACGCGTGAGAATACCTGACACACTTGAGAATAACTGCCACGCGTGAGAATAACTGACACACTTGAGAATAACTGACACACGTGAGAATAACTGCCACACGTGAGAAAAACCGCCACACGTGAGAAAAACCGCCACGCTTGAGAATACCTGACACACGTGAGAATACCTGACACACTTGAGAATACCTGACACACTTGAGAATAACTGCCACGCGTGAGAATAACTGCCACGCGTGAGAATACCTGACACACTTGAGAATAACTGCCACGCGTGAGAATAACTGCCACACGTGAGAATACCTGACACACTTGAGAATAACTGCCACACGTGAGAATAACTGCCACACGTGAGAATACCTGACACACTTGAGAATACCTGACACACTTGAGAATAACTGCCACGCGTGAGAATAACTGCCACGCGTGAGAATACCTGACACACTTGAGAATAACTGCCACACGTGAGAATACCTGACACACTTGAGAATACCTGACACACTTGAGAATAACTGCCACGCGTGAGAATAACTGCCACGCGTGAGAATACCTGACACACTTGAAAATAACTGCCACGCGTGAGAATAACTGACACACTTGAGAATAACTGACACACGTGAGAATAACTGCCACACGTGAGAAAAACCGCCACGCGTGAGAATAACCGCCACGCGTGAGAATAACCGCCACGCGTGAGAATACCTGCCACACGTGAGAATAACTGCCACGCGTGAGAATAACTGCCACACGTGAGAATAACTGCCACACGTGAGAATAACTGCCACGCGTGAGAATAACTGCCACACGTGAGAATAACTGCCACGCGTGAGAATAACTGCCACACGTGAGAATAACTGCCACACGTGAGAATAACTGCCACGCTCGAGTCTCGTCCACTTCCAAACACGCCGCAGTTCCTGAAGTAAACTCATTCATCTTTGGATCATTCAAATACTAAGAGTTTAAAAGCGCGGCAGAGGCAAACCAGCGCCGGGGTAACAGACTATAACGCAGTCGTTTACAGTCCAGAAATGTAAACTTAAAATTCAGTTATATGTTTTAATACCTTTGAAACGCTTCAAAACCATATTGTAAGTGTTGCTCATGGCGTCTTTAGTTACCATGTGACTGACGAGCCCTGAGCAAGCTTTTAAAATTGTGTTATTATTGTTATAATTCTGATTATTATGATGATGGTGATGTATTATTATAAATTTTTTTCATTATTATGAATTATTATTATTTATATTAATTAATTATTATTCATATCATTCATATTTATTTTATTTATTTTGTTTATTTTATTTATTTTTTGAAAGCCTAAGGGAAAAATGTACAGTTGGAACCAAGCGGTGGGAGATCGTTGTTATACTTCATTAAAATAATAACAATTTTGACGACTGTAATGTTTTACTGGACTTTACAGACTCTAAACTTAAGGTTTTTTATAATTAATACATCTTCATCAATAATACATTCTATTTTCTAAATTTACTTTATTTAAACATATTTTCATTGAAACTAAATCTCAACGTAAAATAGGAAAACATATTCACGAGACCATTAATCGAGAAAGAAATTAATTAAAAATCACTCTCTAGTCGACAGCTAAAATAACCGTCAGTTGCAGCTCTGGTTTCCATGGCGACGCAAGAGGCGGGGCATGTCAGTGGAGCCAGATTAAGAAGATGGTGATCAGGAACAGAGCGGTGAGGACGCTGTAGACCAGCAAGAACACTCTGTTGATGCGGTCGATGCGGCTCGCCCAGTATCCGGTCTCCTGCTCGCTACCGCCCCCTACGGACTCGGACAGCTCCTGCGCCAGCCTGTCCACATCTGAGCCCCTGTCCACCGGCGTGCTGGCCTGGAGGACGAGACAATCACCAGTGAGAATGTGCCGTGGGGTCTCCTCAGGGATCTGTTCTAGGGCACCTGCAGGGATCTGTTCTAGGGCTCCTTCACTGTTGATACCTCGCAGTAACATCTCACCACAGTGACAGTTGTATCTGGTCCACTCACTGGTTAGTAACGTGTAAAAGAGCATGTTTAGTGTCACTAGACTCCCTGGTTTAGTGCTGGTTTAGCCCTGGTTTAGGCCTGGTTTTATCCTGGTTTAGACCTGGTTTAGTCCTGGTTTTATCCTGGTTTAGACCTGGATTAGTCCTGGTTTTGTCCTGTTTTAATCCTGGTTTAGACATGGATTAGTCCTGGTTTTATTCTGGTTTAGACCTGGATTAGTCCTGGTTTTGTCCTGGTTTAGTCCTGGTTTAGCCCTGGTTTAGCCCTGATTTAGCCCTGGTTTAGCTTGGTTTTTAAAGTTTTTCAGGCTAATGCTAATGACTATAGGAAAAAATAGCAGGGACTGGCTAACGATCTTCCAAGTGATCCATAGGATTAGCATTGAACGCTACGAATGATAATGCTAGCTTGTGACAGTTGTGTTACGTGGGAGGGACTTATATAAGGGCAATAATCAGCTCATCTGTTGTAGTTCAAACAAAGTCAGTTCTCTATAGTCGGGCGTTTGAGTAACAGAGCCTCAGACAGAGCAGTGCCTCCAGTTAGCTTTACCGCCCTGGACTTTCTATAATACCATGGAATCCATTCAAAAAAGATCCGGACTCCATATTTCCATAGATATATTTGTAGTAGTGATGGACGTTCTGCTCTGCTGCCGAGAAGCGCAACGTCTTTGGAGTGGAACCACTTTCTGAAGTTATTGATTTTGGTCTGTTTGTTCTGAAAGAAGACATATTCCAGTTTTCGTCTCATGTGGACGGGCCCAGTATTGCGCTCTGGGAATAGTACGCATTAGCTCAAGATATAAATGATTGAAAATGCTCAGTGGCCACTTAGAGACGACACAAGTGCATTTACTGGGTTTGAGGCGGTCGTCGACAAAAAGAGGAAATGAACAAGTTTAATAGGTTCATTCTGCAAAATTATCATTTGTGTTTGTAGATCAGATAATGATGCATTACCGGCAATTACTTGGTATTTTTACAAATCTACAATCCCTGCTTTAGTCCTGGTTTAGACCTGCTTTAGTACTGGTTTAGACCTGGTTCAGACCTGCTTTAGTCTTGGTTTAGACCTGCTTTAGTCCTGGTTTAGACCTGCTTTAGTCCTGGTTTAGACGTGGTTTGGTCCTGGTTTAGTCCTGATTTAGTCCTGGTTTGGACCTGATTTAGACCTGATTTAGTCCTGGTTTAGTCCTGGTTTAGTCCTGGTTTAGTCCTGGTTCAGACCTGGTTTAGACCTGGTTTGGTCCTGGTTTAGTCCTGATTTAGTCCTGGTTTGGACCTGATTTAGACCTGATTTAGTCCTGGTTTAGTCCTGGTTTAGTCCTGGTTTAGTCCTGGTTTAGTCCTGGTTTAGTCCTGATTTAGTCCTGGTTTAGTCCTGGTTAGTCACCTCCTTGGCCAGATGTTGAGCAGAAACGCAGCACAGCACTAAAGAAAATGACAGACACAAAGACAGAATTAAAGACGAGGGGCAGAAACATTAGAGTTAATGAACATCGTGACTCATGTGATCACACTTTTCCCTCTGGAGTCGTCCTTCATTACATCACAATTGTTTTGGGCGTAACAAAATTGTACGGAATGTTTATGAATCCTGTTTACGAGCTCATTCCCGGAGAAACCTTTACCATTTTCCACTCCGGTCTTCTCTCCTGTTTTCAGGCGTTTTTCGTCCTGTCTCAGCAGGTACATGATGACGATGGTCTCCAGAAGGCTCAGCTTCATGAGCCAGAACACTCCGATGCAGAAGATCGCTGTGGACCAGGAAGCAGAGGGATCAGACCAGGAAGCAGAGATCGGACTAGGAAGCAGAGGGATCGGACCAGGAAGCAGAGGGATCGGACCAGGAAGCAGAGGGATCGGACCAGGGAGCAGAGGGATCGGACCAGGGAGCAGAGGGATTGGACCAGGACGCAGAGGGATCGGACCAGCACCCGCAGAAGACTAAATGTGCTTTTAACCCACTAAAGTTTGTTCTGGAGGTGAACGCGAGAGTTTTAAGTTTACCGATCAGGGGAATGTGGTCCGAGGAAGAGGGTAGGATCTCGTTCAGTCCTGGTTTAGTACTGGTTTAGTTTACCGATGAGGGGAATGCGGTCCGAGGAGGAGGGCAGGATCTCGTTCAGGAGCAGCTGCAGCACCGTCACGGCGAGGAGGATGGTGATCTTGAAGCCCAGTTTGTCGCTGTTCAAGGCCGACATCAGGAACGACGCAAAGTCCAGGACCAGGAAGAAGAGCACCGGCAGGATGAAGTTGACCACGTAGAGGATGGAGCGCCGCCTCATGCTCAACTGAAACCACGGAAACACAGACGCATTTGTAAGCACTGCACGTAGAAGTGGACGGAGCTAGCCCGCTACGCTAGCTGCTGCGTTCAAAACAGGAAGTGATGCTCCCCTTTCACTGCGACCGCGGCTGTCCGGCTCGTCATTCAGGACTTGAAAAAGCTCAACGTGATCCTGGTGTTCGATCGTCGCGACCGTCTTAAACCGTAAATTGCGATAAGACACGACCCGGAACGACCGAACTCAAATGCTACGGCGTCGGCGTGAGTTCTATTGAACGCTACGTTTAGCATTCAGCGTCCTAAACTCTCGGTCGGCTTAACGTCCGGCTGTGATGTGTGTTGTGACAATATCGAGCACGATTTACCAATATTTTACGCTGGAGCGAGTCTTTAACCGGCGCACTCAACGTGACCGCCCTGCAGTCTACAAGTGGCCCACTAGAGGGCGACGACCGGTCCTCCGCCGCGTGCGCACTGGACTGTACCCAGAGACGCTTACGAGTTTCCGACGTGTATTTGTTTCTGACGCTGTTTCTGATGGAAACAACAGTCAAAATACAATCCGACCATTACCGTTGCCCTGTAAATAATCACGTTTTGCCCCCTGTGTCCTTTTTTTTGTGTGAAAAGCCGGGACAAAACCACGAGCACCGGGGAAGTTTCTCACGCCGTTTGGAGAATCTATCTGGTGTCACTCAGGACCATCCACGCCGGCGACGTCGAGCACAACGAACTAACAACGACCACGTTATTCACGGTGTACGCGACCACGTTACTCACGGTGTACGCGACCATGTTACTCACGGTGTACGCGACCACGTTACTCACGCTGTACGCGACCACGTAACTCACGGTGTACGCGACCACGTTATTCACGGTGTACGCGACCACGTAACTCACGGTGTACGCGACCATGTTACTCACGGTGTACGCGACCACGTTATTCACGGTGTATGCGACCATGTTACTCACGGTGTACGCGACCACGTTATTCACGGTGTACGCGACCACGTTACTCACGGTGTACGCGACCACGTTATTCACGGTGTACGCGACCACGTTACTCACGGTGTACGCGACCACGTTACTCACGGTGTACGCGACCACGTTATTCACGGTGCACGCGACCACGTTATTCACGGTGTACGCGACCACGTTATTCACGGTGCACGCGACCACGTTATTCACGGTGTACGCGACCACGTTATTCACGGTGCACGCGACCACGTTATTCACGGTGTACGCGACCACGTTACTCACGGTGTACGCGACCACGTTACTCACGGTGTACGCGACCACGTTATTCACGGTGTACGCGACCACGTTACTCACGGTGTACGCGACCACGTTACTCACGTGTACGCGACCACGTTACTCACGGTGTACGCGACCACGTTACTCACGGTGTACGCGACCACGTTACTCACGGTGTACGCGACCACGTTACTCACGGTGTACGCGACCACGTTATTCACGGTGTACGCGACCACGTTACTCACGGTGTACGCGACCACGTAACTCACGGTGTACGCGACCACGTTACTCACGGTGTAGGCGACCACGTTACTCACGGTGTACGCGACCACGTTACTCACGGTGTACGCGACCACGTTACTCACGGTGTACGCGACCACGTTATTCACGGTGTACGCGACCACGTAACTCACGGTGTACGCGACCACGTTACTCACGGTGTACGCGACCACGTTACTCACGGTGTACGCGACCACGTTACTCACGGTGTACGCGACCACGTAACTCACGGTGTACGCGACCACGTTACTCACGGTGTAGGCGACCACGTTACTCACGGTGTACGCGACCACGTTACTCACGGTGTACGCGACCACGTTACTCACGGTGTACGCGACCACGTTATTCACGGTGTACGCGACCACGTAACTCACGGTGTACGCGACCACGTTACTCACGGTGTACGCGACCACGTTACTCACGGTGTACGCGACCACGTTACTCACGGTGTACGCGACCACGCTACTCACGGTGTACGCGACCACGTTACTCACGGTGTACGCGACCACATTACTCATGGTGTACGCGACCACGTTACTCACGGTGTACGCAACCACGTTATTCACGGTGTACGCGACCACGTTACTCACGGTGTACACGATCATGCTTTGATTTTTCTCCATGGCTTTACTCCAGGTATGGGTGATCTTGATTTCCTGGAACAGCCACTCGTACTGCGTGTGCATGGCCTCCTCGATACTGTCCCGGACAGTCTCATCGGAACCGATGTTTTCTATTTCGATCTCGTCGACTGAAAAACAAGCAAAGTTCTCGTAAAAACACAAAGGAAACGGTGGAAGAACCTTTGGTGCTTTTGTGCTTCCGTAAAGATCGAACCTTCGACGCCCGCGGGTCATTATGTGTCACGGGCTGAGTGGGCGTGGCAGTGGATAACGTATACAGAATAAAGATGACTTAAAAACAACTTCAGCTGGATTAATGACAAGGAGGAAGTATAGTGCGGTTAATAAACTCAAACGTATTAACGGTCATCTTTATATGTATTATAGGTCATCTTTAAATGTATTATAGGTCATCTTTATTTGTTTTATAGGTCATCTTTAAATGTATTATAGGTCATCTTTATATGTATTATAGGTCATCTTTAAATGTTTTATAGGTCATCTTTATATGTACTTGTAGGGGAATGGAGATGGACATTCCACGGCCAGATAACAGAAAATCTCGCTTTGAACATTGGGGGTTTTTCGTTCTCCCTGTCTCCCTCACCGCAGGGGAGCCGCTGTGACTTTTTGATAACAGATCTTCTTCTCCCCACAGTCTTACAGGAAGACGCCCCGATGAAAACTGTTTTATGTGATTATGCCATGAATGTTTGTCCGAATCAACTCCCTACACCGCATGTTTCACCTTGTGTTACGTATTTTCCCACTGTTTAAGGTTTTATATTCCCAATGCTTGATTTTCGAGCGCCCATCACAGGTGAAAGAAGATGTAAAATGTGTCTACCTCAAGAAATAATGTGCACAAACTGCCAAAAGTGTTTAACGTGTAAATGTTAAAACAGGGTTCAATGTTTTTGCCATTATTATTTACGTTACTCCAGTTTTATTTTCTCGGTCAGGAAAATGTTAAACAGGAAGTTTTCGCAGTAGCGCCCGCCCCTTTCGCTCCCAGCATGCCCTGCGGGCCAGGTATCAAAAGGACGCTCCAGGCTAGAAACGCTCTTTTTGTTCTTCTCTTATTCTCATCCCCTTTGTCTTCTCTCCTGGAAGCTATCTCCACGGACACTTTTCCTTTGTCTCAACAAAATCCGTCCGTCACGTGGTCGACAAGGCCATGCCAGCCCTGGACTCTGAAACCACCTGAAACCACCTGGAACTACCTGGAACTACCTGGAACTACGCTTAAGCGCTCAATCGGACAGAGACTTTCTTTGCTACTTCGTTTCTTTTCTTTTTGAAGTAATCTACGCCGTTTACGTGGATCAGCGCTACGTCCTCATCTGAGTAAAGGCCGCGTGAGGAGCTAACACGCCGCTAAAGCGTTCTACCGCTAAGGAACTCTCGGATATCGCCGCCGCTTCAAGGAGGTCGCAGCACACCGCTCCACGCGACCCCTCGCTCCCCGGCGCAGCACCCCGCTCCCCGGCGCAGCACCCCCCGCTCCGGAGCTGCACACCGCTCCAAGGCCGCCGCCAGCTCCACGGCCGCCGCCCGCTTCACGAACCTTCGCCGCCACACCGCTCCACGCGACGGACCTCGTCACGGACCTCGTCCGCGGACAAGGACCAGTCGGACCGAGTCTCTACAGAACCGTAAGCCGAGTTAAGCGTGCGGTCCGTTTTGTGGCATGATTTGGGTAGAGCTCAGCTGTTCCTCCTCCCTTTAGCTTCTCACTTTCCCTCTTTTTGATATAGATTAGCATAGACACGTTTGGTTATCAAAGGCAAAACCCTGGTTTAACATTATCTGCATGAAATCTGCTGTTAAATCTGATATAACGTCACCTGTGATTTACCTGTGCGCATTTCTGCTCCAGTGTTTTGATTACCCCTTTGATAAATAAACTACACGAAAGAGTTATTGACTATTGTTTGTTTGATTAGACTATGTGTAAGTCCCTGAATCGTGAAACACCCTTCAGACCTTTTTAACGAGCGTGATTAAGGACCGTATCTTAGCTCTTTGGGTTTAACCCTGGTGCCCCGTCTTGTCTCGTTTCTGCTAAGAAATCTTCTTTAATCATAAACTGAATACATGTAGTTTGAGACCCTACATATTTGGTGCCCCGTGTGAGGCGATTAAAACTTTTCATAGTCTATGAATCAGATTAGTACTCATATAAACTTTTGTGGACGTTTGAACTCAAACTGTATGCTGCTGTGTCGATGCTGGAATATGAGACTGCTTTGTGAACTTGCCTGCGCTGTAACGATGCTTGGATAAACCGTACGCTGCTGTTACTGTACACAAACCGCCTAGTTACTTCACGAACACGTGCACAAGATAATTATCGAACCTGGGGAAGCTTATTAGGGCTGTAACGCCGCATAAGCACATCCACCCCAAGACGGCAGGGGCAGTACGGCGAATTTCCCGTCCCCGAACAACTGCCACGCTCGTGAATATTTTTGGCTCGCTACCAAATGACACGAGCAGAAGCTAGTACATAGGCTACGGCCCTGAGCTAGCACAAACACGAGCCGAGCTAGTATGCTAAATGCCATGTTGTTGTGCTAACCGCCATTTTGTCTTTACAAACCACGCGGCCGAGCGTGGATGCTAACGCTAACACATGAGCTAAATGCTAACAAAGCCGTGTAGAGCGTGCTGAGTGACGACTCGACGCTAACTCTGACCCCCCCTAGAGGCGGTCCCAGGCGCCCTGCGCTCAGCTGGAATTCCTCCGGAGGAAAACTGTCCAAGTTGGCCACTGTCCAGGGTGTACCCCGCCTAAGGCCCGAAGTCACTGGGATAGGCTCCAATCACCCGCGACCCCGAAAGGGAACAAGCGGTAGAAAATGGATGGATGGATGGATAACTGTCCAGCCCAGGAGCTTTGTCTCCACCTAGTGGTCATTAAATTGAATCACACCCTTTGCGGAGCTCTGTCTCCACCTAGTGGTCATTAAATTGAATCACACTCTTTGCGGAGCTCTGTCTCCATCTAGTGGTCATTAAATTGAATCACACTCTTAGCGGAGCTTTGTCTCCACCTAGTGGTCATTAAATTGAAGCACACGCTTAGCGGAGCTTTGTCTCCATCTGGTGGGGGGTAAATTGTACTACACTTTACCCTTAGGCTGACCCTGTTCCCCTGTCAACACACACCGGGGGGTGACAATCAAGTCTCACCTAGACACTAACAAGATTAGTGTTTACTTTCACACTGCATGCTCCTCGCTGCTAACACAGATTGTTTAAATGCTTTTGCACAGTTTCCCCACTGTTGTTTTAACGCTTTAATCAATATTTTTCTTTTAGAAGTGCATGGCCTGTTTTAACTAACCGCTTTGTACCTGTTCTGCTGCAAGTGTGTACACGCCCCAGAACAACACCTTGGTTAACGCTCGTTCTGCACAGCTGACGCTGTTTTAACGCGTTAATCAATATTTTTTCTTTCGAAATGCATGGCCTGTTTTAATTAACCGCTGTGTATCTGTTTGCAAGTGCTTGCATGCTCCTAAGCTCACACCTTGTTTAACGCTCGTTCTGCACAGCCGACGCTGTTTTAACGCGTTAATCAATATTTTTCTTTTAGAAGTGCATGGCCTGTTTTAACTAACCGCTTTGTACCTGTTCTGCTGCAAGTGTGCGCACGCCCCAGAACAACACCTTGTTTAACGCTCGTTCTGCACAGCTGACGCTGCTGTTTAACGCTTTGATTAAACAAAAATTTTCCTTTCTATACACTGCATGATTTTCAACTAATCTCCGCAGGTGTACCCCGGCGCTAAGTAACACTTCACTGTGAATGCTGCACGCTATCAGAATAACAGCTTGTTGTTTACCTGTTTGTCTACTGAATGCTGGTCAAGAACAGCGAGTGTCGCCCCGACCAGACCTCTTGTTACGTAACTGCATGGCCCTGACCCCGCTAAGCCTTGCCGTGTAACCTAGTGAATTGTTGACACTGCATGCGTCCATGGTTGATGTCTAACTGCAATGCCATTTAACATGCCTTGTTAACTGTTGTTTCATCCAAACATCAACACCCGCACGACTGCATGCCCCGCTCACGCACGAAGTAGCAAGCTACACGCACAAAGGTTAGCCTAGCCACAACAACTTAACATGAACACTCTAAAACGTTTCTTTTAAATTCTCTTAAGCGAGCGATTTTAATTCAGAAACTATCGGCGTCCCGACATATCTGTCCCACTTGACTGAATTGATCTAGGCAACTCAGACCTGGCGACTTGGGACCTTCTCGTCCCGACCCTGCCCAAAGTAAACATGGCGGACTCTGATAGTGATGTCATTCACTGGCCTGTAGACAACCTACACGAGTCCATGGTAGACTATACCAGTGAAGTAGCCCCTGGCGTCCTGGGAAGGAACAGGCTCCTGTCCAACAGGGTCCTTCACGAGGACCTTGCGCTGTGGATTGACCTCCAACAGGCGCCAAAGGCCCTGGAAGCTGATCTGGAAGATGCTAAGCACGCGCTCCACCGATCCATTCAGGCGACTGAAAAGGCAGAGACTGAGCTGCATGACCTTAGACTCCAGATAAAAGACCTGACTGACAGGCGAAGCCGTGCGAAACCGTCCTACGACCGACCGAGTACAGACAATCGGGAGGACCACGGGAGGGGGACTCAACCCAGTCCAACCCCGTCCAACCCCCGTGGCCCGCCTGGATCCACAGAGGCTATACTTCGAGGAAGAAAGGGGAGACTGGACAGACCGTAGCTGGCCACCACGGGGCCACGACTACGACAGACGTAAGAGCCCCACCCCGTACGCTGACAATGACCGACCCAGAGACGATCGAACCTCCGACTCTGACACGCATGGACGAACCTACGGGGGGAGGAGCCCAAGCCGGACCTACACTGACGGTAGACTACTGGGGGACGGCCGTGACCGAGACAAGTCCCGGTACCACCCCGGACCCGACTCTACCAGCTCCGCCCGACGTTATTCGGACCATGACCTACGGGACAGGCGACGCGACAGACGTAAGAGCCCCACCCCTTACGCTGACAATGACCGGCCCAGAGACGATCGAACCTTCGACTCTGACACGCATGGACGAACCTACGGGGGGATGAGCCCAAGCCGGACCTACACTGACGGTAGACGACTGGGGGATGGCCGTGACCGAGACAAGTTCCGGTACCACCCCGGACCCGACTCTACCAGCTCAGCCCGACGTTATTCGGACTATGACCTACGGGACAGGCGACGCGACAGACGTGACAGCCCCCGCAGACATTACGCCGAACTACAGGACGCGCGACGAGACGACCGTGGGGACACTCGCAGGTACCCCGACGACTTCAGGGACACTCGTGAAGACTATCGCGAGGGCAGAGACCCCGATAGACGCCATCGAGGCCCGACCGACCATGACTTCGACAAAATAGCCAGGCATATCTCTCGGTTTGAGCCCAAGCCAGGCGTCGCTAACGACACCAGCGCGTACCTGAGAGACATCGACTTCTATGCTGGACGCCTGTCGGATCCGTCAATCAAAGACAAGATCTTCTTGATCAAACTAACGTCCAGCCGAGACGTTAGCAGCTTCATGGAACGCCAACCTCCTTACATCCTGAAGGACTATGAGCTCTTGTGTCATGCTCTCCTCAAAGAGTACTCAGATACAGGCACCTCAATAGGGTTGCCTGCTGCCCTGATGTGCAAGCAAGACAGACACGAGGCTCCTCAAGCCTACTACGACCGATTGAGGAAAGCGTATTTTGGAGCACAAAACGAAGCAGGGATGGAGGAGGACAAACATTTCAAATCTTTGTTCCTACAGAACCTCCACCCCGCAACCAGCTACCACCTGGGCGTGGCAGCCTGCCCAATAACTCAAAGCAGCCGCCAGCTGCGAGATTTAGCGGTAAGGAGCTACACCAAACAGGCAGGAACAACAATCAGAACCCAAGGCCACTCTTCCGTCCTGAGCGTCGAAAGACCTCTCGAGCTAGAGGGCACCTTGGAAAACCATCGCTCGGGAGACACCCGAGGACCGCAAAGACCGTTTAGGGACAGGGAGAACGCCTCAGGTAGGTATAACAACCGAAGGGATGCCAGACCGTTCAAAAGGGACTCCCGGCCTAACGGCTCAACGAAGGAAGAAACCCAAGGAGACTCCGCAGGTAAGTCTTCCTCTAAACTGAGTCTCGACGCTTCGAACCTCAGTAAAGAACAGCTGAGTAAGGTGCTGAAAATGATCCAAGACATGAAATGGAACCAGAAAAGTAAAGCGGAGGTCCTCGCCGTAACCTCCCTCGGACCTGAGACGAGTGATAACTCAGCGCTCAGCCAATCGGAAGACGAGTTAGAAGACTTCTATCGGAGCCCTGTGGACCTGGACCCTCTGTCGGAAACACCTGTCACTGGGGACCAACCCCCTGAAGACCAGGAACTTGACAGCGACGATCAAATGCCACCGGAGGCCAACGACGTCTTTGTGGTCCAGGTAAGTTCTATCTCCAGCCCACAGGATAACGACCCGTCGATCATCCAATGCGAGCCCCCCTTTACCCAGTTTCTTGGTAACCTTTCCGAAAAGGGAGCCGCACGCAAGCTTTATCTTTCAGTCCTCTTGGAGGACAACTTCGTGCATGACGCACTCCTTGATACAGCCGCCGACATCAGCTTGATCTCTCGCAATCTTTTCAGAACCTTACAAAAAGTGGCCCAGCACTCTCAACGAGAACTGAAGTCACAGCCCTGCTGCTTGGAAATCCGACCTTACTCTCAGGTCAACACCACCCTTGACGAGGTGGCCCTGATCCAGATAACGATCGGCCCCATGAAACTGATGCATCCTGTTTACGTTTCACCTTTGAATTCTATTCCCCTTCTTTTAGGTCAAGAGCTGCTCAGTCGCTTCGAGCCACTGGTTGATTTTAAACGACTCAAAATCTGGGCACAAGTCCGTCGACCTCTGCCCACGCCCCAATCAACTCCGTCAGTTCAGTGCTGTGCCATCGTGACCCCTCCCAAGGTCGACGTGCCGCCAGACAAAGACCTCAACGACCTAGCCGACTCCCTGGCAAAACAAGGGGCCCTTGAAGGGGCTCCCTGTAACTTACAGGCTGACTCACTGGACAGTGAGTTGATGCCCACCCAGCCCACCCTTTCGGTGGCCGCGATCACACGGCCCCGTGCTGTCACCGGACGGCCCCAGCCCGATCGCGCCCTTCTCGAAGTGTCTCCGACCTTCGCTTCCTCTGACCTTGTGTCTCTACAAGCAGCCGATGGGGCCATAAGCCGCATCATCGGTTTCCTTCCTGACCCTGCGCCAAGTGCCATCCCTCCTGATGCACTTGCTGCCGACGCATCTCTCACTGCGCTGTGGCGCACAAGAGAGAACTTCACCTTGCGTCATGGACTGCTGGTGTTTGCCTCTGAAATCCTCACTGCACCCGCATTTGTGGTACCTCAGAGCCTCCGGGGGGTTATGCTGACGCACGCACACGACGCGCCAACAGCTGGCCTCCGGGGGGTCAACGCCACATACAAACTCTTGACTGACCGACAGATGACCCTCCCCCTACACCTGTTGTACAAACCGGGAGAGGTTAGCATCGCAACCGCTTACACCAACCACCAATACATGTTGGATTTACAGGAGCACCTGAAAGCGACCTTCTCTTTCGCTCAGAAGAAGCTTGAGAAAAGTGCAAAGGATTGCAAGGCTTACTACGATCAGAAAGCCCTGAACGACAAGGTATGGTATTACATCTTAGCGCACCCGATCGGACAGACAAGAGACTGGCTAACCAAGCTAACCCGAAAGCTCCTCCCACGTTGGTCGGGACCCTACGAGATTGTCAACAAACGATCTCCGGTGGTGTACCACGTGAAGATCACCAAAGGACGCAGAGAACCTACTCTGAAGTGGGTTCATCACAACCAAATCAAAGCGCACCAAAACCCCATGGGACATGTCAGGGATGCCGATAGTTCCAACTAGAACACAACTCCGACAAACACACGCCCGTTAAGGACTGTACTAACAACTGTTTTGCACGGATTGTAAAGTCTACTAACCCTAACCACTAAAACCTAATCATCAAAGAATTACGTGTTAGTGTCTCTAAAAACATCCCCAGATGTATGTTGACAGAAGCATGTGGTCACAACGCCTCCTCCTGATGGCATGTGACACTTACAGACCCCAGACGTTATTGCGTATCGTGATAGCAATACATGACAGTACCGGCGGCGTTTGCGGTTAAAAACCTGTGACAGCAGGCAGCGCGTGCCCAACCTTCGTGGCGGTGCGAGACCAGGTCACAGAGACACGGGCTAAAATAGTTGGGGGGCCGTTGACTCGTGAACACTTCCCTCCGAGAGGCGATCCTCCACTATGACAAGCATGACACAGCAGCACGAGTTGTTCTGCCCCAACGACACCTAACACAGGCGCCACCTACTGGAGCTTGGAAAATTTTAGCCAAATCCCCGACTTACAGCTGGTCCTAAGCCCGCAAAGTCCCTACCACTAGCCTCGTATGTTAATCTCCCCTGCATGCAAACCATAGAGTAGAATATTCTGTCACCTGTTTCGAACAGAAGCGGTCCAACCTAGAAATTGCCCCTTCGCTTGGGTGAAACGTATGTCAGGAACCTTGTTAACCACTTTCGTTTTTTCTCACCATAGACATCCACTTTGATCTAATTTTGTACCTCGATACTACGTAAGCTACCTCGGTGTCTTAGAATCTTGTTTCTACGCCCAAATTCTTGCACTAGGAGTCAAGAGCTCTTGCATGGTTTACCACTCCCTCTCAGGATGATGTGCTGAGAGTTAGTAGCCTAGGGATAGTGTAACACCCACTAGCACCTGCCCCTCAGCCCAAATAGGATAAAGCGACCAGTCCAGGTTCAGAGGTTTACCCAAATCATGCCACTCTGTGCCGCTCGCTGACTCGGTAAGGACATTCCCTTTGACATTTGCCCGATGCTTCTTCATCGGAGAACCAACGGCCAATCGGGGGGTTGTAGGGGAATGGAGATGGACATTCCACGGCCAGATAACAGAAAATCTCTCTTTGAACATTGGGGGTTTTTGGTTCTCCCTGTCTCCCTCACCGCATTTAAAGATGACCTATAATATTATAGGTCATCTTTAAATGTATTATAGGTCATCTTTAAATGTATTATAGGTCATCTTTATATGTATTATAGGTCATCTTTAAATGTATTATAGGTCATCTTTATATGTATTATAGGTCATCTTTATATGTATTATAGGTCATCTTTAAATGTTTTATAGGTCATCTTTATATGTATTATAGGTCATCTTTAAATGTATTATAGGTCATCTTTATATGTATTATAGGTCATCTTTATATGTATTATAGGTCATCTTTAAATGTATTATAGGTCATCTTTATATGTATTATAGGTCGCTACATAATTTTCCAACTGTCGAAGTCTAAATCTCTCTCTAACATCTACGTGTTGAGAATGTTTTCGTTTCGTGACCCACTCTTCGAGGTCAGTATCGTTTCATCATCATCGAGTGTGGGTCATTTGTGGTTCACGTCTTACTTGAGTGGATGAAGGACTTGATGGACAGGTTGCAACTTTGGGTGTCGAAGGGGAACTTGAAGACGTTCATCTTGCAGGTGCTCATGACCACCTGGTCATTCTTCATGGTCACATCCCCGTTATTCCGGACCACGAGGTACGGACTGGAGGGCGTCTTGTCCTTGTCCACCCTGTCCACAAACACTCTCTAAGACTTATGCTTCATTCACTTTGAAAATGAACTACAAAACCTCACAGTGCATGGTGGACCCCTAGTGACCAGCACTGGACACTACGTGCATTGTTGGAAATGTATGCACTACTTTTTCACCTGCTCACATGGTCTTAAAGGGGCAGGGCCTGACCGTGCTCTTGTGATGAAGTTAAAAGTCTGTGATTTTCTGAAGCAGTTTACAAGCCACGCCACAAGAGGGCGTTAGAGCACTGTGGTGCCCCCTGGAGCAGGGGTGCCCAAAGTGGAGCCTGCGGGCCAAACCGGGCCATCCAGGGGGTCTAATCTGAGAATAATTTGGAGAAACTGTCTGATTACATTTGGTGCTGAAAAGTCTATCCTCCTCAGACATGTCAATAAAAGACCATTTAATCATCAGCTTTTAGCAAATAAACTTTTTAAATGCAACACAAAATTAGCCCCTTCAGGGAAAAAAGTTTGAGCACTGTTGCCCTAGAGGCTGTAGGGTGTGGGCACGGCCCTGTGGTGCCCCCTAGAGGCTGTAGGGTGTGGGCACGGCCCTGTGGTGCCCCCTAGAGGCTGTAGGGCGTGGGCACGGCCCTGTGGTGCCCCCTAGAGACTGTAGGGCGTGAGCACGGCCCTGTGGTGCCCTCCAGAGGCTGTAGGGCGTGGCCACGGCCCTGTGGTGCCCCCTAGAGACTGTAGGGCGGCGTGGGCACGGCCCTGGGGTGCCCCCTAGAGACTGTAGGTCGTGAGCACGGCCCTGTGGTGCCCTCTTGAGGCTGTAGGGCGTGGGCACGGCCCTGTGGTGCCCCCTAGAGACTGTAGGGCGTGGGCACGGCCCCGTGGTGCCCCCTAGAGGCTGTAGGGCGGGAGGACGGCCCTGTGGTGCCCCCTAGAGGCTGTAGGGCGTGGGCACGGCCCTGTGGTGCCCCCTAGAGACTGTAGGGCGTGAGCACGGCCCTGTGGTGCCCTCCAGAGGCTGTAGGGCGTGGGCACGGCCCTGTGGTGCCCCCTAGAGACTGTAGGGCGGCGTGGGCACGGCCCTGTGGTGCCCCCTAGAGACTGTAGGGCGTGAGCACGGCCCTGTGGTGCCCTCTTGAGGCTGTAGGGCGGCGTGGGCACGGCCCTGTGGTGCCCCCTAGAGACTTTTGGGGCGTGAGCACGGCCCTGTGGTGCCCTCCAGAGGCTGTAGGGCGTGGGCACAGCCCTGTGGTGCCCCCTAGAGACTGTAGGGCGTGGGCATGGCCCCGTGGTGCCACCTAGAGGCTGTAGGGCGTGAGCACGGCCCTGTGGTGCCCCCTAGAGGCTGTAGGGCGTGAGCACGGCCCTGTGGTGCCCCCTAGAGACTGTAGGGCGTGGGCACGGCCCTGTGGTACCCCCTAGAGACTGTAGGGCGTGGGCACGGCCCTATGGTGCCCCCTAGAGGCTGTAGGGTGTGTGCACGGCCCTGTGGTGCCCCCTAGAGACTGTAAGGCGTGGGCACGGCCCTGTGGTGCCCCCTAGAGGCTGTAGGGTGTGTGCACGGCCCTGTGGTGCCCCCTAGAGGCTGTAGGGCGTGTGCACGGCCCTGTGGTGCCCCCTAGAGACTGTAAGGCGTGGGCACGGCCCTGTGGTGCCCCCTAGAGGCTGTAGGGCGTGTGCACGGCCCTGTGGTGCCCCCTAGAGGCTGTAGGGTGTGTGCACGGCCCTGTGGTGCCCCCTAGAGGCTGTAGGGCGTGTGCACGGCCCTGTGGTGCCCCCTAGAGGCTGTAGGGCGTATGCACGGCCCTGTGGTGCCCTCTAGAGGCTGTAGGGCGTGTGCACGGCCCTGTGGTGCCCCCTAGAGGCTGTAGGGCGTGTGCACGGCCCTGTGGTGCCCCCTAGAGACTGTAAGGCGTGGGCACGGCCCTGTGGTGCCCCCTAGAGGCTGTAGGGCGTGTGCACGGCCCTGTGGTGCCCCCTAGAGGCTGTAGGGTGTGTGCACGGCCCTGTGGTGCCCCCTAGAGGCTGTAGGGCGTGTGCACGGCCCTGTGGTGCCCCCTAGAGGCTGTAGGACGTGTGCACGGCCCTGTGGTGCCCTCTAGAGGCTGTAGGGCGTGTGCACGGCCCTGTGGTGCCCTCTAGAGGCTGTAGGGCGTGTGCACACACTCACACTTCGAGGATCCGGAAGTCGGGCTTCCACAGGAGCTCAGACGGGATTGTGATCCTCTCGACTTGACAGAAGTCTTTCTTTTTCCAGGAAATGTGATCGTTTGTCCAGGCCTGGCAGGAGAACAGCAGAAGTACATGTGGATTTATGAAACACGCAATGAGAATATTTGTATCTGTTTTGAAAAAAAACTAAAAAAACTCACAATGTCAATTGAGTTGTAGGAGATGAACGTCTGCTCGATCTCGCGCTGAAAAACACAAACTTTGGGTCAGAACGTGCCAAACTATATTATTATCACATCTGTGCATTTAAGCACATTTAAGCGTACAGAGAATGTATAAAGTGTGTAAGGTACACGTTATTGTCCCCATAGGGAAATGCGTCCTCTGCATTTGACCCATCCCTCAATGCCACTGGGAGCAGTGAAGGCATTGCACTGAAAGAATAACATGGAATGGAATATCTACATTAAACGAGCAGAAAACTACAAATATAAATATATATTTTATCTGAAGTAAACTATGAGACGTGAGTCATGAGCGTCACTGCATCAGGAACAAGAGCAAATCATATCACTCAGACAAACACTGGTGAGTCAGAGGTCCATATGACAGATCGTTTAGTCTAATCCGTCACGTCATGACCAAACACGACGAGGTAAACGCTCCACTCCTCAGGCCTCACCACGTCGAGAATGGCCTCAAGTCTGAAATCTATTTGAACGATCAAAACAGACGTGATGTTCTTCACCGGCCGGCCCAGAGTAAACAGGTCCTTCTGGGAGGTCAGGCCCAAGTGGTTGATGATCGCCATGTGTGAACAGTTCTCGTGGCACACCACCGGCCCTGAAGGTCACAAGAAGAGGTCGTTAAGAGTACAGTAACAGGTTTACCTTCCCATTGCTGTGAGCTGTACCCCAGGGGTGAGTGTTTGAACCTTTACTCTTCTGTGCTTCTTCCTGTTTTTGCTCCTTTTTGAAGTCTCGAAGAATTTCCGAGACATTTATCGTTCGCTTGTCCCCCAAAAAGAATGATTTGAAGTCAACTTTGTGAGGCCGTTGAAGCTAATAATATATGAATGTTGTGTGCACTTTTAAATCTAGTCCCAGGTCCAGCCCAGGTCGCCTCTCCCTCGAGCTCAACGGGTGTAAAGGTCAACTTGACACATTTACGTTGTACTGTAAGGTTTGGCTTTTATTTTGGTAACTTCCTGTGTGACCGGGAGTCTACTTGACGCTAAGGAAAAGACACAAAGTAAAAGTGAACTATGATAAATGGTGAAAACATGGGCAAAACACGTTGAAACTCAAGGATCTCGCTACAGTCGCCGGGGGAACAAGGTGTGCGGTTGGAATGACTCTATTCATGAACGATTTGAAATGTTTAAGTGACAAATATGTTGTAAAATGTTGTACTAATGTAATGAGCTTGTGATATGGCTGTTATACAGACAAAATGTAATCGTTTTTTATCTTACGTTGGTTGAACGGCGTGGAAAAGGAAGCATTAAAATACACGTAACCATCAGTTCTGGCCTTCTCAATTCCACTGGACGCTACAACTAGAGTTTTATAATAATGATATAATAATGACATAAGTCCCTCTCTCAGACTCTTTCCTGTATCATTCTGTTGGTATTTTCACATTATTCACAAGATTAACCAAAGACATTTGAGCTGCTCCATCTCAGTTCAAAACACTACGTGGAATATTGCAACATAAAATATCCCCAAAGTATAAATATTGCAATATCGGCTGATGGAATAATCAAAATTGTTACAAATTAAACACAGTATACAGTAACACCAAGGTTCTCTGTCTGAAAGGGGAAGTGAAAATGTTTATTTATAGACATAATCTAAATATAAGGCAGATTTAATGTATTATTTTCTGATTAAAAACGTTTTAAATCAACCTCCATTTGAATTTGTTCTTGATTTTGTCACATAAGCGTGTTTTGACAGAGTCCGCTTGGTAAATTAATGTACATTTTTTGTTCCAATATAACGTCACACAGTATGTTAAATATTGCAATACCGTATTTTCCGGAGTACAAGTCGCACCAGCCAAAAAATGCATAAAAGAGAAGAAAAAGCATATATAAGTCGCACTGGAGGATGAAATGTGGTTGCAAGTGTGAAAATAACAAACAATATCACATATAACTATATACATCGCTCCGAAGTATAAGTATATAAGTATAAATATAAGTATAAGTCGCACTTCAGCCAAAACTATGAAAAAGGGTGCGACTTATAGTTCGAAAAATACGGTAATATTGATTATTGCAGCATTCAGAGGCCAAATCACCATCTTTTCCATTTCCCTGCAGCTCTGACAGGGACGGGACACTTTGAAAAGACTATTGTGAAGAAAACAAATATAAACACGGTATAACTGCACGGTTTCATAACTTAAGTATACATATATAAGTGGCCACGTACCTGTCAGGAGCAGGAGAAAGAGCGGCAGGAGCGGCGACATTCTGACAGGTCGGAAACGTCTCCGGCTCCGAGTGAAGTGGCTCAGACCTCTGCGCCGCGTAAACTGAAACAAACCACGATTATGATGCACGAAAACAGGAAACTCACTCCCAAACAACCGCAATAATCCGATAAAAGCATCAAGTGGGTTTGAGAAAGAGAGGGAAGCGCAGACCCCGCCCCGTCTCCTCCGCCGCCACGTCTGAGAACAATCACACACTCGATGGCACAAAACTCCTCTTCGTTTCCGCCGCTAAAATCACAAACACGTTTTAGTCGAGTGATAAAGACGATCGCTTTGACGAGCTTCGAAACAGGCGCGTCCGTTATTTTCTTTGCGCGTGTAAAAACTCCTGATTTTAGTGTCGTGAAGACTGTTTGTTACTCTAGTTTACAGTTCTGTTTTAGCCACCGAGCACGTCCAGCATGGTGAAGATGACCACGTCCAGCGGTACTGACCACCGAGTCCGCAGAGTCCACCGAGTCTCCGCACAGTCCGCACGGTCCGCTCAGTCCGCTCAGTCCTCACAGTCCTCACAGTCCGCTCAGTCCGCTCAGTCCGCTCAGTCCTCACAGTCCTCACAGTCCGCTCAGTCCGCTCGGTCCGCTCAGTCCGCTCGGTCCGCACGGTCCGCTCGGTCCGCTCGGTCCGCTCGGTCCGCACGGTCCGCACGGTCCGCTCAGTCCGCTCAGTCCTCACGGTCCTCACGGTCCGCACAGTCCGCACAGTCCGCTCAGTCCGCTCAGTCCGCTCAGTCCGCACAGTCCGCTCAGTCCGCTCAGTCCGCACGGTCCGCACGGTCCGCTCTGTCCGCTCAGTCCTCACAGTCCTCACAGTCCGCACAGTCCGCACAGTCCTCACAGTCCGCTCAGTCCGCTCGGTCCGCTCGGTCCGCTCGGTCCGCTCGGTCCGCTCGGTCCGCTCGGTCCGCACGGTCCGCACGGTCCGCTCAGTCCGCTCAGTCCTCACATTCCGCTCAGTCCTCACATTCCTCACAGTCCGCACAGTCCGCACAGTCCTCACAGTCCGCTCAGTCCGCTCAGTCCGCACAGTCCGCTCAGTCCGCTCAGTCCTCACAGTCCGCACAGTCCTTACAGTCCTCACAGTCCGCACAGTCCTCACAGTCCGCACAGTCCGCACAGTCCTCACAGTCCGCTCGGTCCGCTCGGTCCGCTCGGTCCGCTCGGTCCGCACGGTCCGCACGGTCCGCTCAGTCCGCTCAGTCCTCACAGTCCTCACAGTCCGCACAGTCCTCACAGTCCGCTCAGTCCGCTCAGTCCGCTCGGTCCGCTCGGTCCGCACGGTCCGCACGGTCCGCTCAGTCCGCTCAGTCCTCACAGTCCTCACAGTCCGCACAGTCCGCACAGTCCTCACAGTCCGCTCAGTCCGCTCAATCCGCTCAGTCCGCACAGTCCGCACGGTCCGCTCAGTCCGCTCAGTCCGCTCAGTCCTCACAGTCCTCACAGTCCGCTCAGTCCGCTCAGTCCGCTCAGTCCTCACAGTCCTCACAGTCCGCTCAGTCCGCTCGGTCCGCTCGGTCCGCACGGTCCGCTCGGTCCGCTCGGTCCGCTCGGTCCGCACGGTCCGCTCAGTCCGCTCAGTCCTCACAGTCCTCACAGTCCGCACAGTCCGCACAGTCCTCACAGTCCGCTCAGTCCGCTCAGTCCGCTCGGTCCGCTCGGTCCGCTCGGTCCGCTCGGTCCGCTCGGTCCGCACGGTCCGCACGGTCCGCTCAGTCCGCTCAGTCCTCACATTCCTCACAGTCCGCACAGTCCGCACAGTCCTCACAGTCCGCTCAGTCCGCTCAGTCCGCTCAGTCCGCACAGTCCGCTCAGTCCGCTCAGTCCTCACAGTCCGCACAGTCCGCACAGTCCTCACAGTCCGCACAGTCCTCACAGTCCGCACAGTCCGCACAGTCCTCACAGTCCGCTCGGTCCGCTCGGTCCGCTCGGTCCGCTCGGTCCGCACGGTCCGCACGGTCCGCTCAGTCCGCTCAGTCCTCACAGTCCTCACAGTCCGCACAGTCCTCACAGTCCGCTCAGTCCGCTCAGTCCGCTCGGTCCGCTCGGTCCGCTCGGTCCGCACGGTCCGCACGGTCCGCTCAGTCCGCTCAGTCCTCACAGTCCTCACAGTCCGCACAGTCCGCACAGTCCTCACAGTCCGCTCAGTCCGCTCAGTCCGCTCAGTCCTCACAGTCCGCACAGTCCTTACAGTCCTCACAGTCCGCACAGTCCTCACAGTCCTCACAGTCCTCACAGTCCTCACAGTCCGCACAGTCCGCACGGTCCGCTGCACTCCTCGTGCACGCCTCCCGCCCCCCAGCCCCTCGTGCACGCCCCCTGCTCCCCGTGCACGCCCTCCTGCTCCACATTCACGCCCCCCGCTCCTCGTACTGATCGAATCAGCCCTGAAAGAGACAGAACAACCATGAGGGATGCAAAGATAAGGTATGATATGTAATGATAATGTATGTCCTTCAGAGCCATGACCTGAGGCACGACTGACACGACACAGAAGGCACCGTAACCCGATCATCGCATTATCTGCACACAAGAACAGCATAGAACGACATGACATTATTCTGTTACAACACTCCTGCTCCTGCTCCTCCCCTCTTGCACATGCTCCTCCCCTCTTGCACATGCTCCTCCCCTCTTGCACCTGATCCTCCCCTCTTGCACCTGATCCTCCCCGCTTGCACCTGATCCTCCCCTCTTGCACCTGATCCTCCCCTCTTGCACCTGATCCTCCCCTCTTGCACCTGATCCTCCCCTCTTGCACCTGATCCTCCCCGCTTGCACCTGATCCTCCCCTCTTGCACCTGATCCTCCCCTCTTGCACCTGATCCTCCCCTCTTGCACCTGATCCTCCCCTCTTGCACATGCTCCGCCCCTCTTGCACCTGATCCTCCCCTCTTGCACCTGATCCTCCCCGCTTGCACATGCTCCTCCCCTCACCTCCCTCACCTCAGCTCCACCCTTTGCCCTCTGTGCGGGTGTCAGTGCCACACAGGCGCAGTAGGCAGAGAGTCATGGCTCGGAGGCTTATGCAGCGGTTACTCCTTGTCACCCTGCTCATCGCCCTGCTCACTGTCCTGTACGTCTCCTGGGCCATCGTCACAACAAAACAGTAAGTGCAACACACGAAAATCAGTGTTAAAAACCTGAACTCCAAATTACACTGAAAGGCATAACTATTCTGGTCTGGAGATGAGCAGGAAACAGGTCAGGTCTGTGGAGAGGCGAGTACAGTATGATTACATGGTTACAAGTTTAAGAACATTTGTGGCAAAGCGATGACATAGACAAGCAGGGGCCAACTTCTCCACAAGAAATGTCACATAATGAACAGAAAACATCCAAAGATAGAGTTATTGTTTTCTAAAACACAGAGTGTTTGTTTGATTGTTTCAACACTGATATTATGGTGCAGGAGGGCAGGGCAGAAAGAGCCAGACTTAGTTAAAGATTTTGTCACTGGAACTATTCACGGAGCAAATAAAAGTAAAATAATATTTCACTAAAATATTTGTTAACTACTTTGATGATTTAGTTTGTATGTGTGTTGTAAGCTTCCAATCTTCCGGATGTCTAGAATCACAGAAGAAGAATATCTGGTCCATCAAGTGGCAGAGCCTGAATAAAAGTCTATGATTCAGAGTTTCAGTGGAGTCAGATTTTAAACCTCCAAATCAGCTAAAAACAACATGATAAGATGTCAATGTTCATCATATGAATGCTGACAATACATATATATATATATATATATATATATATATATATATATATATATATATATTCTAAATAAACGGGAAGCGCGCGCGGAGGCGACGAGGGTTTTTACTTGCGCTGATCTCACGACAATAACTACATGTCACACATAACTACATGTTACACATAACTACATGTCACACAATAACTACATGTCACACAATAACTACATGTCACACATAACTACATGTCACACATAACTACATGTTACACAATAACTACATGTCACACATAACTACATGTCACACAATAACTACATGTTACACATAACTACATGTTACACAATAACTACATGTCACACATAACTACATGTTACACATAACTACATGTCACACATAACTACATGTCACACAATAACTACATGTCACACATAACTACATGTCACACATAACTACATGTCACACAATAACTACATGTCACACAATAACTACATGTCACACAATAACTACATGTTACACATAACTACATGTCACACATAACTACATGTCACACAATAACTACATGTCACACATAACTACATGTCACACAATAACTACATGTCACACAATAACTACATGTCACACAATAACTACATGTCACACATAACTACATGTCACACATAACTACATGTCACACATAACTACATGTCACACAATAACTACATGTTACACATAACTACATGTTACACAATAACTACATGTCACACATAACTACATGTCACACAATAACTACATGTCACACATAACTACATGTCACACATAACTACATGTTACACAATAACTACATGTCACACATAACTACATGTCACACATAACTACATGTCACACATAACTACATGTCACACAATAACTACATGTCACACAATAACTACATGTCACACATAACTACATGTCACACATAACTACATGTTACACATAACTTCATGTCACACATAACTACATGTTACACATAACTACATGTCACACATAACTACATGTTACACATAACTACATGTTACACAATAACTACATGTCACACAATAACTACATGTCACACATAACTACATGTCACACAATAACTACATGTCACACATAACTACATGTCACACAATAACTACATGTCACACATAACTACATGTTACACATAACTACATGTCACACATAACTACATGTCACACATAGCTACATGTCACACATAACTACATGTTACACAATAACTACATGTCACACATAACTACATGTCACACAATAACTACATGTTACACATAACTACATGTTACACAATAACTACATGTCACACATAACTACATGTTACACATAACTACATGTCACACATAACTACATGTCACACAATAACTACATGTCACACATAACTACATGTCACACATAACTACATGTCACACAATAACTACATGTCACACATAACTACATGTCACACAATAACTACATGTCACACAATAACTACATGTCACACAATAACTACATGTCACACATAACTACATGTCACACATAACTACATGTCACACATAACTACATGTCACACATAACTACATGTCACACAATAACTACATGTTACACATAACTACATGTTACACAATAACTACATGTCACACATAACTACATGTCACACAATAACTACATGTCACACATAACTACATGTCACACATAACTACATGTTACACATAACTACATGTCACACATAACTACATGTCACACAATAACTACATGTCACACATAACTACATGTCACACAATAACTACATGTCACACATAACTACATGTCACACATAACTACATGTCACACATAACTACATGTCACACAATAACTACATGTCACACATAACTACATGTTACACATAACTACATGTCACACAATAACTACATGTCACACATAACTACATGTCACACATAACTACATGTCACACATAACTACATGTCACACATAACTACATGTCACACAATAACTACATGTTACACAATAACTACATGTCACACATAACTACATGTCACACATAACTACATGTCACACAATAACTACATGTCACACATAACTACATGTCACACATAACTACATGTCACACAATAACTACATGTTACACATAATTACATGTCACACATAACTACATGTCACACATAACTACATGTCACACATAACTACATGTCACACATAACTACATGTTACACAA